>NW_021604633.1:9839440-9842715 GCF_004785775.1 Grammomys surdaster | reverse complement strand
TCTCTCTCTCTCTCTCTCTCTCTCTCTCTCTCTCTCACACACACACACACACACACAGTATAATTACAAACTACAATCAGTCAATCACTAATTTAAGGTGAAGTCACTCAACAACTGATACATGAGAGAAGAGCTCATACTTTAGAACAAAGCCAATTCAAAATATCTTAACTTAATTTATGTGTTAAAGTATAATATTGAGACTGAAAGGCTAGAAAAATGAACTGAACCAGTAAGCCAACGCTAGTCACACAGAATATATAGGTACGCAGCAGCAAAATCACACAGTACTTAGATTACTTGACCATGACTCAACTTATCTCATTCCATTCTGGATTACAAAACAAATTCACTTCAGAATTAACAACAACAACAAAAATTCCAAACAGATGAAATCAATACAAATAAATACTTTACAATAATTATTTTAATATGGTAACTTGACAGATGCTTTTGCAAACTTCATAAAACATCTAACATTTTCCAGTAGCGATAAGAACTACAGGTAAACTACAGCTTTACTGTACCCCACCCTGCAAACAAACTACATTTCAAGCAATAAACTTCCTTAACTACACAATCATAATTAAAGGCTTGTGTACTACCATATCTCTGTTTTTTAATGATCTTGTCCAAAAAGCTTATGGAAAAGTAAATGTTCATACTCAAAAGACTTCCTTACAATAATTAGTTCATCTAAATTTTCCAACTTCCTTTATCTTTACACGGCTTACTGATTTAGAACATACTACAAAGTTCAAAATCAGATAGCTAATTGGTCCTTAACACAGTCTATGAATTTAATCCCAGTAAAGTGACCACTGGATTTAGGAGTTTGTGTTTGAAGGCCTCTTGCTCCACCAGAATCCATTCCTTTCCACTTACATAACTATGGTTGTGCTTTAACTCAAAAGGCATTTAACAGACAGAATTGATGGTATGATGACAGCTATCACTCTGAACTGACAACTGACAGAAAGGAGGCTGGCAGCAAAGAAACTGCTGCACGCAGTGCTTATGAGTGGAAGGAGGGTGAGCCTAAAGGTCCTGCCTTGAACATTTCAGTACAACATGTCACATGAGTCCATTGCAGTCTCAGGATCATCATTTGAAAAAAAGATAAAAGCTAGAAATAACTGACCTGGACGCTTCAAGTAAAAGCCTCATCCATAGTGAGTGAGCAGTAGAAAAGGACACAATTAAAGAGAAGCAGCTCTAACCCTGTCCAGACCTCTCCAGCCTGGCACACTCTCAGAGTCATTGCTTTTCTCCTCAGTCACCACTCTCAATTACTCTCTACCTGTCACACAACAGGATCACCTCATAATTACGTATTAGCAAAAGAGAAATCATCAAAAAAATATTTTGGCTGACCTATATTAAGAAAACACTCTTACTCCTACATTCATTTAAACAATGTAAAATATATTATAATTTATATTTAGGGTTTAAAAGCATCCGTCTTTCACCATGTTTCAGAGGTCACTGGTAATCAGAATGTACACTGAGACATACACAAACGCTGTCTGCCTTACCTCCGTCCCCATCATCTGATCCTCTGAAACTAGGATCTTTTAACATGTCGAGCTCAGCTAGCATTCGCACATAAAGTGCATTCTGCCTAAAGGAAGGATAAAATCTTTCATCTCGTAGCATCAATTCATATACCTGTTAAAATAATTTAGGTATTCAAAAGTTAATGTACATTAATTAATGCTTTTACTAAAGTATTGCAAAAGCTTCCTCACTTTTTTTTTACAATGTACTTTTAAAATAAAGTATCAACAATAGGATGGTATAACAACTAATGATAAAATATTCTGTACATTCAAATGACAAAAAGTGTCCTACCTTAATATAAGTTATACGAAATTACACCATTTTTATGCTCTAGGATGAAGTACTTTCTAAGAAACAAATACATATTTTCAAGACTTATATTAAGATGAGGTTTTAAGGCATGTTTTATACATACACACACACACACACACACACACACACACACACACACACACACGCACCCCTAATTACTGAATTCTTAGACTACTCACTATCTGGCTCTTACTTCAGACTCAAACAAAGCAACTCAAAATAAAAATGTTTCTCATTGACCATTCAAGGAAATAAAAAACCCATCCACATTTCTGTAATTAAGTTATTACTACCCTAACATCATTTTAGTAACTATTCTACTTTTTAAAAATACATGTATGCAAACAGAAATATTTTTTCAAGAAACAACCTGTTAGTACCTTTCTTTGTATGTCATCAAAGATTTCTGGAGTTGGATCTTCATGATTCAAAGTATCTGCTAATTTTGCTACTAAATAGTCATCAACAATAACTCTTGGAGAAGCCTAAAAGAGAAAAAAAATGTTCTTTGTAATTTCTAAATATAAGTAAATACTAACAGGAGCTAACAACAGAATCATACCATTTTAAGTGACCAGATCAGAATCACTGGTTTCTAAACGACACTTCAATGTTTAAGAAAGCTAAAAGACAGCTATAGCGTTTTGTCCATTCTGTGAGTGCAGAAGATGGACAAAGATTTTTTCCTTTTTGAAGAGTTATTTACTTTAAGTGTCTAAGTATTTTTTTGTTCTGTGTATCATAGGTGTTCCTGGTGCCCAAAGAGTTCAGAAGAAGGTGTTGTACCCCCTTAAAACTGGACTGGTAAGCAGTTGTGCGCCACTCTGTGGGTGCTGTGGATAGATCTAGGTTCCCTGGAAAAGAAGTCAGTGTTTCTACACCTGAAGCCTTCTCTCCAACCCTGGCAAGCAGATTTAACTCTTGATTTTTACTGAGCAAATTTCCTCTTGCTAGGCCTTATTCCCCAACTGGAAAAATGGAGGTAATTCTACATAAGGTTATTCAAGATCCCTATTAAGGATTAATAAAGATTTACTTAAGACGTATTAGTAGAGTTTGGTACACAGGATACACTATCATCAGGAGTTGAATCAGTCAAGCAATGAGCAGTTAAGAATGTTAAGTATTATATGACTCACTGATTTGTCACCAGGTAATCCTTCTGAATGATTACCGTTACCCGAAATTTATTTTAGTAACCAATGTTGTATCAAGTTCCAATGTGATATGGGAACAAACTAAATCTGAAAGACAAATCTGTTACATAGAACTTGCATTTCAAAACATATGCTACAAATGCAGATACAGAATCTTATCTTTCTTTTTATATGGTACTGGGACTGAACTGAAAGCCTGTGCAAGCTAGACTGCTGCTGTACGCTAAGGTCCATCTGCAGCTCTCT
>NW_021604633.1:9836539-9839430 GCF_004785775.1 Grammomys surdaster | reverse complement strand
TGCAAGCTAGACTGCTGCTGTACGCTAAGGTCCATCTGCAGCTCTCTTCTGCTTGCTTTCACATGTTTTTTATCTCTGTATCCTCATTTCCATTCATCATGTTCTTGAATCTAAAGTGACTACCAGTTTTGACTTACTCATTTAGTATTTCCATGACCTTAGGCACATTTATTTGATTTTATAAACATTGGATTCCTCTCTTGAACAACAAGAATAAAAAGACACAGAAAGATAATCCCCAGGAAGCTATCATGCCCAGTATAGTATCACACTAATTATTTTGAATGATACTGCGTAATATAGAAAATGATGTCCATAATGAACCCTTACCTTTTCAGATAAATACTGTTCATAAATTCCAACAGCTGCTGCTCTTAAAAGACCTTTGGTTTGGTTAGTCTGCTGTTTGCCATCTCTCTGACGACTTGAGAGAACCTCTAGCTGCTGCTGGGCTGTGACCCGGTACCCTTCCACTGTCATCCAAAAGAAGAGATGTGCTTGGCCTCCAGTTTGCTGCATATAATCTACCACACAGAGGCGACAGCAAGACAGTTACTAATGCCATACTTTTAGGTTCATGATACTGCATGACAAATAAGAAGGGAACAATTTCAAATATCTAGAACTCTACATTTCACATACTGAAGTGCAGTAGAGAAAGCCCATGTGTCCTCAAGCCTACACAAAGAACTACAGGAAACTAAGAAAAGCTGAGATTGGGAAATAGTCTTCCCTGAAAACACCTACAAGTAACATTATACAGACAGATCAGGCTGAATTGTATATTAAGGAATATATATATATATATATATATATATATATATATATATATATATACACACACACACACACACACGTATGTAACTACAGTTAAACAAAAAGGAGGTCAATTATTTGAAGAGTAAGGTGGGATACATGAGGAGATCTAGAAGGAGGAAAATGATTGATAGAATTATATTAATCTCAAAAATAAACAATTAAAAGCAAAAGCTTTAGTAAGTCTCTAATGTCAAAAAGTAATATTAAAATGTAATTTTAAATTGGTTAAGTAAAATAAGAGTTACACAGGAAACAGGAGAATGCTTTTTCTGTTTGTTTTTGAGAAAAAACAATCTCACTAGTAGTCCAGGCTTGCTTGAACTTAAGATCTTGATACTTAATCCTTATGAGTATAGGCATAATTCACTATGCTCAATTTGAAGCTTTTTAGTATCATGTCTTGATGATAAAATTTCTAAAGAACATGCTTCATGAGACTTTACATTACTAAGTACTTCACCAATATTTAATATCTAATCAGAATAAAAATTAGTAATAACATGAAATTTTCTAGATATATTAAAATTAAGATTAGCATTGACTCGAGGATTTTTACTAGAAATGTCTACCATATAAAAATAATTTAATGTGACATTAAAAAATAAGCAAGTACTATAAAATCAACATAAAACCAAAATTTCTCATTCACAAATAAATATAATTTTACATTATTTGTTCCCAATAAAGTAATATTTTTGTATGTTTGTTTTGAGATAGGAACTCATGTATCTCAGGCTGGAACTGCTATATAGCTAACAACCTTGTTCTCCTAATCCTTCTGCTTCCAATTACTAAGGACTGGGCCAATAAAGTAATGTTTCTCAATGAATTTTAAAGCATAATAGAATCTTCTATGATTTAAACTAAAAATACTTTGCCAAATGTTTATTAGTTATGAAAAGCAGTTTTTATTTTCAAAAAAAAATCTACCTCCATAGTTTCTAAATAAAAAGAAAAAATGAGCTCAAATTGGAATGCAAAATAATCATCTAAAATTCATACTAATACTTTAAATTATTAAACTACATGCAAGGTACCAGAACAGGAAGCCAACTCCAGGAAGTACTGGCAGGGCCTGACAGAACTCTAAAGGAAGCCTGAGTAAAGACCTGGGAGAGTGAACTAGCTAAAATGTAAAACGGGACAGTCACTAAAAAAAAGGTTGGTGGATCTTCAAAACATTAGTACAAAGCCCTAGTACAATTCACTAAGTGCACTTACTATTATACACCTAACAGAGCTGGACACCGTATACTAAACAGCTACTATACAACTAGACACACTGCAACCTGACTTACACTAACTCAACTACAGAATAACCCATGATTCCTGAGGGAATATGTGGACATGTAAAGGGTACTAGGGGATAGGAAAGTGAGCATACATGCACACATGTGTGTGCATGTGTGTGACAGCTTTTGAAAGGAGAAAAATTCTGACATATGCTACAACATGAAAGAATCCTGAGGATACGCTAAGGAAGTAAGTAAATCACTTTCATAAGCAGGAAGTCTGCCTTATAACAGAAGAACCAGTTTAGAGAGATAGACACAGGATGCTTGTACCTCAACAATGTATTTAATATCACTGGACTATACACTTAGAACTATTAAATTCATGTAATTTTTTTGCTAACTTGTACTTTTACCATGAGTTTAAAATCCATAAAAATTTAGCATCTTCTATTATTTAAATAAAGTTTTACCTACCCATAAAAAATTGTAGTGCAACGTTGTCTACAAGAATGCTATCCAAGGGGACTGTACAAAGTTTCCCAAAGTTTGCTGCTAGCTTCACAGTATTTATTTCCTACAAAAACAAGAGAATACAAGTAAGGAGTTCAGTCATCAATCATTAGTCATCAATCAATTCTTATATGAATATAAAAAAATGCAGTATTCTGTGTCAAAATGTGACAAAAACAAAGATTCTCCTCTAATGTATAATGGTTCCCCTCTCATGTATAATGTTTCCCCTCTCATATATAATGGTTCCCCTCTCATGTATAATGGTTCCCCTCTCATATATAATGGTTCCCCTCTCATGTATAATGGTTCCCCTCTCATGTATAA
>NW_021604633.1:9749485-9836529 GCF_004785775.1 Grammomys surdaster | reverse complement strand
TCCCCTCTCATGTATAATGGCTCCCCTCTCATGTATAATGGCTCCCCTCTCATGTATAATGGTTCCCAATAGAATACTCTGTTCAGTAACTCTAAAGTAACTCATGTGAAGCAATAGTTAGCAAATAATCATTTAAAATATAACATTGTTTTCCCCATTATTAAATCTATAATCTATACTCTATATCATTGTATTTTCATGTATTCTCTATTTCTACATATTCTACAATAAAACAAACATTTCAGGAAATAAAAGTGAGAAACTATGTTTGAATATTTCATGTATCCAAAAATCCATAATGAAGCTCAATAACTTTTCATTTTGATTAGGATTTATCTAATAGGAAGAAATACATCCAAAAAGCAACATTGCTTTTTACAGAGTAAAACCTCTGTTACTATTAAACTATATATTTTTCAGACTACAAACAGTAAAATATGGTCAAAGCAATACAGTAAGATAGCTACAAAGAGAAGTAGAGAAAAGATTCAAAATGTAAAGAGCATTTATTGTCAGGCCCTACTATGGATGCATTCCACAGATTACTTCATTTAAGCTGTACAGCAATTCTGTTAGTTACTATCAACCTAACTTTACAGAGACTGAAAACAAACACCTGAAGGGTTGGCTACTGTCTTAACTGATAACGCATGTAGGAGAGGTCCAGTCTGCTGTGGGCAGCATGGTCCCAAGATGGCTTTGTACTGTATAAGAATCTAGCAAGTCAGTAAGCATTATTCTTTCATGGTTTCCACTCTGATTCCTGCCCTGACTTCTCTTAATCATGGATTGTATAAGACAAAATCCTTCCTTCTCTAAGTTGTTTTTGATCAGAGTGTTATCCCAGCAAAGAAAGGCAAGCAAGAAGTGCAAAGTGACCATCAACACACTTATCTCTAGTTATCTCCCAATTGGGCTTCAGATTTTGTCCATACCAACTTACTAAAACACTGTGGGCTAGCAGTAAGCCAATATGATATGCTGTACCATTGCCTGTTAGGACAATTTGTACACCTGATGTTGATAGTGTATGTGCAGATGCTATGCAGACTACCATATCACTCGATATGCTCATAAGCAGTTTCAGAAATTAAACCTCTGTTGCTTTTAATAACCATCAATATTTGGGTGTTTTGTACTTATTTTTGTCCTGATTCATCAAGTGTTTCTGAAACAGCTGTCAAATTCATCTTATCTTCACATAAACTTCACTAATTATTGCTTAAAGCAAACCTTATTTCTTGACAACTTTAAGAAGCACCATCCTAAAAAACTGAGTCTTCTCTCCATAGCTTTTAAAAGAGATCAGCAGAGTCCAGCAGCACTACAGAGGGGAAACTTTCAAGCAGTGTCAAAATCAATCTTCCTGAATGCTTTACAAAGTGTAATATTAAACCATATAAAGTTATTGCTTTGGGGCTAAGAATACGCTCAGTTGGCAAAGTGCTTGTTGTGCAAGTTTAAGATCTGAGTTCAGATTCCCAGGACTTACACAAAAAAGCCAGCCATAGCTGTTTGTTTCTACACCCCATGTACTGGAGGATGATATGGGAGAGACAGGTTATTCTCAGAGCAGTGGCAGATACTTTAGTTGTCAGGTGAGCTCCAGATTCCCTGAAAAACCCTATCTCAAAACAAGATGGAAAACAACCATGGAAGACACTTCTAGTCTACACACGCGCGCGCGCGCACACACACATACACACACACACACACAGTCGAGCAGCGCAGACAGACACATGCATGTGCCACATTGTTTAAGTCCTGTTGTAAATAGCTCCATTAATTAATATCCTATATTTTGCCACAAACTAGGCATTTTAATCACAATGAAGTAGTTACAACTAGACATTATTTCACAAGTATTTTATACTTACTTTGCCTGACTGTAACCGCTGTATTCTTGAGTCACATACTTTCTTTACAAATAATAAGCTATTTATTTGATTTTTGATAGTGTTAATATCTGAAAGAAAAAACAGTTATTATAAACTAAAAATGGTTCAAGTATTTCAAAAATACAATATATTTATTGTGATTCAACAAAATGATCAATATAGCAATTTTGTTCCAATAAGAAAACAATATAATTGTTTCATGAAATTATTTATTTACTTTAATTTAATCATACCTATTATCTGTATGTTAGGTAAAACTGCAATACCATCACCCTCACATTTAGAAAACAATGTTTTTATTCTAAGACCATGTTAATACAGCAAGGAATGCTTAATTTGAACATTTAAAAATAAGTTTATGATTCCATTATATAAATTAAGATTTTTGTTTTGTTTTATTTTTTATTTTTTTTAAATTTTTTATTGGATGTTTTATTTACATTTCATATGTTGTCCCCTTACCCCATCCCCCACCCACCCAGGAACCCCCAATCCCCTCACCCCTCCTCCTTCTTCTCTGTGGATATAACCTCTATCTACCCCCCCCCCAAATTAAGTTTTATTAAGGCTGGGCAATCCTTGAAGAAAATCACTTACCATCACCGGCTGTATCTAAAGATCTAAGGTACTGTAGCTCTTCTGCTGCCTTATCTCTGACTGCTTCTAACTCTCCAATATTGTCACTTAATTTAATAATGTTCATAAAGGCCTCATAGTTGCAATTTGAATCACGGATCTGAAAAATTAGGCAAGGGATTGTTTACTAAAAGAAAAATTCAATATAAAACCATGGGCATGTACCACTCGCTACAAACCAAGTGGGTATATACCAAAAGGAAAAAGCAGTGTGCATGCGCTTACAGTTAAAATGGGTGATACACTATAAACAAAACGGAAGCCACACAGTATATACTGAAAAGCACAGGACCATGCTCAGAATGATTGATGACAGCAAAGAAATCATCGAGGTGGCTAAAGTTAAACCAAAAAGACCTCAAAACCAGAAGGTGAGATCAACAGGAATAGAGTAAAACTTCTTAAGTACTGTAAGGGGTTGAGCTCTCACTGTAAAAGAAATCAAGTCAACTAGGGTCAGATACTCAGCTATATTCTTACATTGCCTTGTACTCTTGGTATTCTTCTTGTTTTTACATTTCCATTACGTCTGTCTACCTTAAAAACTCTACTCAATGATGACTTGCTCAAGGAAGAAATAAAGAAAGAAATTAAAGACTTTTTAGAATTCAATGAAAATGAGGACACATCATACCAAAACTTGTGGGATTCCATGAAGGCAGTGCTAAGAGGAAAACTCATAGCTCTAAGTGCCTACAAAAAGAAACTGGAAAGAGCACACACTAACAAGTTGACTGCACAACTAAAAGCTCTAGAACAAAAAGAAGCAAATACACCCAGGAGGAGTAGAAGGCAAGAAATAATCAAACTCAGGGCTGAAATCAACCAAATAGAAACAGAAAGAACAATACAAAATATCAATAAAACCAGGAGCTGGTTATTTGAGAAAATCAACAAGATAGATAAACCGTTAGCCAGATTAACCAGAGGGCCCAGAGACAGTATCCAAATTAATAAAATCAGAACTGAAAAGGGAGACATAACAACAGAAACTGAAGAAATTTAAAAAATCATCAGATCCTACTACAAAGGCCTATACTCAACAAAACTGGAAAACCTGGATGAAATGGACAATTTCCTAGACAGATACCAGGTCCCAAAGTTAAACCAGGAGCAGATAAACCATCTAAATAGTCCCATAACCCCTAGGGAAATAGCAGCAGTCATTAAAAGTCTCCTCACTAAAAAAGCCCAGGACCAGATGGTATTAGTGCTGAATTTTATCAGACCTTCAAGGAAGACCTAATACCAATTCTCTTCAAACTATTCCACAAAATAGAAACAGAAGGAACACTACCCAATTCGTTCTATGAAGCTACAATTACACTCATACCCAAACCCCACAAAGACACGACAAAGAAAGAGAACTTCAGACCAATCTCTCTTATGAACATCGATGCAAAAATACTCAATAAAATTCTAGCAAACCGAATCCAAGAACACATCAAAACAATCATCCATCATGATCAAGTAGGTTTTATCCCAGGAATGCAGGGATGGTTCAATATTCGGAAATCCATCAATGTAATCCACTATATAAACAAACTCAAAGAAAAAACCACATGATCATCTCACTAGATGCTGAGAAAGCATTTGACAAAATTCAACATCCCTTCATGATAAAAGTCTTGGAAAGATCAGGAATTCAAGGCCCCTACCTAAACATAGTAAAAGCAATATACAGCAAACCAGTAGCCAACATCAAGCTAAATGGAGAGAAACTTGAAGCAATCCCACTAAGATCAGGGACTAGACAAGGCTGCCCACTCTCCCCCTACCTATTCAATATAGTACTGGAAGTCTTAGCCAGAGCAATTAGACAACAAAAAGAAGTCAAAGGGATACAAATAGGAAAGGAAGAAGTCAAAATATCGCTATTTCCAGATGATATGATAGTATACTTAAGTGACCCCCAAACTTCCACCAGAGAACTCCTAAACCTGATAAATAACTTCAGCAAAGTGGCTGGTTATAAAATCAACTCAAACAAATCAGTACCCTTCCTCTACATGAAAGATAAACAGACTGAAAAAGAAATTAGGGAAATGACACCCTTCACAATAGTTGCAAATAATATGAAATACCTTGGTGTCAATCTAACCAAGCAAGTGAAAGACCTGTATGGCAAGAACTTCAAGTCCCTGAAGAAAGAAATCGAAGAAGATCTCAGAAGATGGAAAGATCTCGCATGCTCATGGATTGGCAGGATTAATATAATAAAAATGGCCATCTTGCCAAAAGCAATCTACAGATTCAATGCAATCCCCATTAAAATCCCAACTCAATTCTTCACAGAGTTAGAAAAGGAAATTCTCAAATTCATATGGAATAACAAAAAACCCAGGATAGCGAAAACTATTCTCAACAATAAAAGAACTTCTGGAGGAATCACCATCCCTGACCTCAAGCTGTACTACAGAGCAATAGTGATAAAAACTACCTGGTATTGGTACAGAGACAGGCAGGAAGATCAATGGAATAGAATTGAAGACCCAGAAATGAACCCACACTCCTATGGTCACTTGATCTTTGACAAAGGAGCTAAAACTGTCCAGTGCAAAAAGGACAGCATTTTCAACAAATGGTGCTGGTTCAACTGGAGGACAACATGTAGAAGAATGAAAATTGATCCATTCTTATCTCCTTGTACAAAGCTCAAGTCTAAGTGGATAAAGGACCTCCACATAAAACCAGATACACTGAAACTAATAGAAGAGAAGGTGGGGAAGACCCTCGAATACTTGGGCACAGGGGAAAAGTTCCTGAACAGAACACCAATGGCATATGCTCTAAGATCAAGAATTGACAAATGGGACTTCATAAAATTGCAAAGTTTCTGTAAGGCAAAGGACACTGTCAATAGGACAAAACGACAACCAACAAATTGGGAAAAGATCTTTACCAATCCTACATCTGATAGGGGGCTAATATCCAATATATATAAAGAACTCAAGAAGTTAGACTCCAGACAACCAAATAACCCTATTAAAAAATGGGGCATATATTTGGAGAGGATCCAGAAGTGACTCCGCAGGAGACTGACACAGCTGCCAGCTCCCCTGCCTCCCCCTATGGTCGACCGCTAGACTTCCACGCCCTCCAGAAGGGTTCCTGGTATGCCTGGCTTTGCCCCCGTTTCTCTTGCTAGAGAGCTTGGCCTCTTGATCACCACAACAAAAATTGGCTTTTTCCTAAACCAAGGCCGCCCTTGATATGGCCGCTAACATTGGGGAGCCTTCTTTATGACAATATTACACCCCAAACTGACAAATGGTTGGTAACTTGAACATTTACAAGGGACTAGGATGGCTGTGAGTTAGCCCAAGGACGGGATTATTGTAGGTCCACTTCCCAGGGGCCCACCCAATGCAGCCGAAAAGGAGTGCGTGGTGCTGGGAGTGGGTGCAGCCTACATGGCCTAAGACAGGGCTCTCACCCTCCTTTCACCCACATCGGAGTCCCTTGATGTTGCCCATCGTCAACAGCCTAAAACCTTCGACCATCGATGTGACTTGTCTCACAGTGTTTTGGGGTTGTGAACTTGTCTAAGACCCCCCCATAATTAGACATCCAAATTCAAAGTTCACATAATTGGGATTGATCATAAGATGCCTTCTCTAACTAAACAGAGAAGGGGGAGATGCCAGAAGCCAGGACCCTCACCCTTACCCTCACCCCCTACCTTTCCCCACCTGCACAATGTCCTCTGAAGCTTGGCAACTGCAAGATCCTGCTTGGAAACTGCAGATAGACTCAAAGCAGTGTACCATATCATCGTAAGAATAGCAGGGAGACCATAACTCAAGCAGTGTACCATATCTTCTGAAGAACAGCAGGTAGATCATAATTCAAGGCAGTGTACCGTAAAGACCATGACATGTTTCAAGGCACAGGCCAAGAAGATTTTGTACTTTTCCACCACCTGGCCCCTCTTACCCCCTCCCCTTGTAAAACATGCTATAAAAAAGCATTTCATGTTCAAAAAAAAAAAAAGAAAAGAAAAAAAATAAATCAAATGGTCTCCTTATCAAAAAAAAAAAAATGGGGCATAGAGCTTAACAAAGAATTTTCAATGGAAGAAACTCGAATGGCCGAGAAGCACCTAAAGAAATGTTCAGTGTCCTTAGTCATCAGGGAAATGCAAATCAAAACAACCCTGAGATTCCATCTTACACCAGTCAGAATGGCTAAGATTAAAAACTCAGGTGATAGTAGATGCTGGTGAGGGTGTGGAGAAAGAGGAACACTCCTCCATTGTTGGTGGGACTGCAAGATGGTGCAATCACTTTGGAAATCAGTGTGGCGGTTCCTCAGAAAATTGGACATAGCATTACCTGAGGATCCAGCTATACCACTCCTAGGCATATACCCAGAAGATGCTCAAACATATAACAAGGACATATGCTCAACTATGTTCATAGCAGCCTTATTTATAATAGCCAGGAGCTGGAAAGAACCCAGATGTCCTTCAACTGAAGAATGGATTCAAAAAATGTGGTATATTTACACAATGGAGTATTACTCAGCTATTAAAAACAATGAATTCAAGAGTTTCCTAGGTAAATGGATGGAACTAGAAATCATCATCCTGAGTGAAGTAAGCCAATCACAAAAGAACACACATGGTATTCACTCACTGATTATTGGATATTAGCCCAGAACCTTGAAATGCCCAAGATGCAACTCACAGGACACATGAAGCTCATAAACAAGGAAGACCAAGTGGGGGTGATTCAGTTCTTCTTAGAAGGAGCAACAAAATACTCAAGGGAGCAAATATGGAGACAAAGTGAGGGACAGAAACTGAAGGAGGGGCCATTTGAAGACCTTTCCACATGAGTATCCATCCCATGTGCAGTCACCAAAGGTAGATGCTGATGTGGAAGTCAGGAAGTGCATGCTGATAAGAGCCTGATATGAATGTCTCCTCAGAAGTCTTCAAGAGTCTGACATATTCAGAGGCAGATGCTCACAACTAGCCATTGAACTGATCATGGGGTTCTCAATGGAGGAGTTAGAGTGAGGACTGAAGGAGCTGAAAGGGTTTGTGGCACCATGAGGAGAGCAACAATACCAACCAACCACAGCTCCCAGGGTCCTAACCACCAGCCTGGGAGCACTTATGGAGGGATCCAGGGCTTCAGCTGAATATGTAAGAGTGGAGGGCCTTGCTGGGCACAGGTGGAAGATGAGATCCTTGACCTCATGAAGGCTGGACGCCCCAGGGGGTGGGAATTTTGAGGGTGGGGAAGTGGGAGTGGGGGGGTAGGTGGGGGTTACATCCACAGAGAAGATGGAGGAGGGGTAAGGGGTTGGGGGCTTCCCGGGTGGGTGGGGGATGGGGTAAGGGGACAACATATGAATTGTAAATAAAATGTCCAATAAAAAAAAAATTGGAAAAAAAAACACATTGTGCTAGTGGTATATGCGAAACTTCCTGGGATCCCAATACGTGTATATCTACTCCAGAAAGGCAGAACAAAGTCAAACAAATCAATGAATTTATTTATTATTGGACTATTAATGGGGATGTGGACATGGGGTTTCTATCATGGGGCTGGGTGATTTAAAAGCAGCTACATAACTGAATAACCACCTCAACATGGGTAAAGAGTTAGAAAAGCTGTGGGGCTTAGAGGTAGCTCTGCAAGTTTACTTAGTTTCTTGGCCTAGGCTAGTATTAGTAGTAATTCATCTGTTTGTTTGGAGGAAGTATTATTTCGTTCTGCCATAGGTTCCCTTTCTGGAGTGAGAAGACATACATCTTGAGTGTTCAGGAAAAGTTTCCCATACAGCATCAAGGCAGTGGGTTTTTTTGTTTTTTAAGGTGGAAGCTATGGAAATATAAGAACAAGAAAAATATCAAGAGTCAAGCCAGAGTAAGAATACAGACAGGACGAGTACTCATTTATAAATTAATAATGAGGGAAGATCTCCCTATCACAGGCATACTCAGCAACTACAGGAGAGGATTATGTTAGACTTAAGTAACATAATGTGGCTTTGTTATGACATGGTGAGCAACTGAGCATTTACTACCTATACAATAAGCTCTATCTTAATCACTGTATTGGATAAAACACTTTCAACTAGGTAAAATAACAGAGCTATGGAAAGGTAGCAAAACGTCTGTGACTCTCAGCAGAAAGCCAAAGAACTGGAGACTGTAAAGGTTCAGAACCACAGAAACAGACATAGTCATAATACCGATGCTTACTTTTCATTAGAAACTAGAAAAGCAAGAACACCAACTTATTGTTCCAATCAAACATCTTTAAAAGTACTAATATAAAACAGTCAAACTCTCTAGAAAAGACAGAAATATTATGGAACCTTATAGCAAACATATTTTCTAATAAGCAAAGGCTCAGTGAGTTTGATGCCATTGTTGCCAGCAAGCTTAAAAACTATACAAATCCTATAGTTCAGAATAAAAGAAAATAAGAACAAATATAAAATTATAAGAAAAATGTGGATCATTAAAAATGATACATGTAGACTGGTACAAAGAGGTTATATTTTTACTTAGTTTTTTTTTAAGAATCTATGATATGAAAGGCCTAAGTTGCACTATTGAATAAATTACTTATATGTATAGATATATAACACATCTGTGACAGAAGCCCACAGGACAAGTAGCTGAAATGATCCTATTGGCAAGGCTCAGACTGAATATGAGACAGACAAACACTGTTCTATGCATACGCGGTTAAAGCAGCTCATTCATTTTATAACAACCACTAAAAATGTAATAGTTTACAAAAGAAAAGGAAGAAATATTAGCTGAAAACACATCTGACCTACTAAAATGAAATACTAAATATTATACAATTAACTAAAAAAGAAAAAATGAAGCCTGAAGACCAGAGTATTAAAAGCATATGCCTCATACTTTGGGCCCAGCAAGACAGGGCCTAAACATTTCAGAAAGGTAGCATATAACATGTAGGAACACTGTTAAAATTATCTGTAGATAACACAGTCAGTAAAAGCCATTACGTTAAAATAAATAGAAATATCACCATAATAGTAAGGAAGGTACTAGAAAATATAGAGACTAATTTAAAAAATTCCTTTTATTTCATTTCTTTCATATACTGTTGGTTGATCACTCTGATCTTCAAACAATATTTTTACTGCTAAAAACCTATTTTAAACACTAAAATCCAAGTCACAATATTAAAAGGTACTTACCATCCATATGACATATTGATTAATATAATCAGGATCACTGAGTTGATTTATTAATGGAAGAAGAATTCCTCGTGCAAGGATTTCCTAAGATTAAATTTAAAAATACAGAGCTGAATTTAGCATCTTCTCAAATCTAACAGTGGTTTCCTGAAACAACAGTAAGAGCTGTAATACACATGGAACATGAAATCACTGCAGCCTTATAAAGAGGTGAGCTACCAAGCTGGAGAGACGGCTCTGCCATTAAAGGCTAGGCTCACAACCAAAATATAAAAGGTGAGCTACCACCTCCACATCAAAATAAATTATACAAAATTACCCATATCAACTTAAACATATCTCTGTGATGATAAGAAGAGAATTACTTATAAAAACACAATAAAAGGACACCTCTGGCATATTAGTATTTATGTGAATTTTTAAAAGACAAAATATTACAATAAAGGTATTTATAGACTCAAGAACCTACATTAGATATTTAAAAATAAAAAGAAGAAGAGATACACCAACTTGAGACTCTGTTTACTTCAAGTGGTGAAATGGAACAAGTGTAGTTATCAACATTAGATACATCTACATAACTGGAAAACAAGTGTCTCCTCTACCTGAGTATTTTAAAAAAAAATGCGAGAAAGAAATAATAAAATCTACCCACATGATCTACAGTCCCTCTCTCTAAGAACCAATGATCCCATGAAGTGTGCCCTGAGCCTTTCAGCTAAACTTTTTTCACTTGCAAGTTTAAAACACAGTGCCTGTATTTCCAGTATTTGTCTCTTAGTATTATTCTTATTTTACATCTTATATTTCTCTGATACAGTAGCACTGGCTAGGAACCTCCATGTATAAATGCAATTCTTCAACTAGCCTAGTTATTCACTTATCTTTAAGTATATTTACCTACTCCTCTAAGCTATTTAAGTCCAATATGGGCATTTATTTATATAAATAGAAATAAAGACATAATGATACTACTAACATAGACTTTTAAAGCAGGTTTTAGTCATATTTTAATGCCTGTGATATCTGAAACTGTTAAAATTCATTCTTGAGAACACTCATAATGCTAACAATATAATATTTACATAACTAAGTAAAAGACTGATTTTTCTTAAAAGACCATTTGCTTTTGTGTGTGTGTGTGTGCGTGTGTGTGTTTGTGTGTGTGTATCTGTGTGTCTCTGTGTGTGCATACATATGAATTCAGCAGTATTTTTCTTTAAAGAAATATTATATAATCTTGCATGAGCAAATATTGTCACCAACAAACATTACCCCATATTGAATTAGTATTTTTAACAAGTAGTAATGTAGGCACCAGTAATTTCTAGACATTGATATTAAGATTCTTCACAGAGGCTATTTGAGATCCTTTCAAATAAGCTGTAGCTTCTAACTTTTTATTTCTTTGTTTTACTCCTGAGACAGGGTCTCAGGTAACAGAAACTGACCTCAAACTTTCTATGTATCTGAGGATGACTTTGAATACCTAACCCTCCTGTCTCAGTTTCCTAACTTTTGGGATTATAGGCACAAGCTACTATGCCAGGCTTTCTAATGTTTTTAAAAATATATTTATATATGAAATTCCTTTCTTCAAATTCTGTTTCTGATCCACATGTTCAAAATTTAAAATGTACTTTATAAGGAAAAAAAAATCAATCCCCCAAATCAATTTTCTAGTTTCTTTACAAAATGAAAGAACAACAGATTGGAAATAAATGTCATTTTGATGTTCATTATTTAACATAATCAGTGAATCTGTCTTAGAAAATTACTCTGGTCTTCTAATTCTCCTCATTAAATGCCTGGCTAGACAAAGGTTTGTCACAGGATTATACAACATCCCTGTAGTCCCAGAGACGCACAATAATGTGCAGCTGGCTTGCAATTCTTAGTGTATGTCCCCCAACCTTTTCAGACTTTTCATTACATGGTGGTTGAGGGGACACAACTCAGCTCATGTGATCAGAGGAAAACTTGCATGGCCCTCTTCCATTACGTGAGTTCTGGAAACTGAACTCAGGTCATCAGGCTTGGTGTAGATGCCTTTACCCACTGGGCCTTCTTGCTGGTCCAAGACCTCAAATTTCTAAAAGATTGCACCAAACACCAATATAAGTTACTGAATCCATGAATCTTTCAGTGAATAAACCATAATAATAGAAAAAATGTGGAAGTAGTTAAATAGTAATTACCTTGGACAATTACTGTATTTGTACAATCTATGCATCAACAAGAACAAATCCATACTGCAGAAAGACCTCTTTATTATTTAACCTAAAGAAAATGACTCTTGTGAAAGTCTGAATTTAAACAAAGAAGACTGATAAAGGGCCATAAGTAAAAAGAACAAAACTGACTTGTTGAAATCAGTGTTGTACTAATATAGATTTGACCAAAAAGAATGAAATCTGTCCTAAAGCAATCTACAGCAAGACAAATATGTTGACTACCTTTTTGTTATTTTTAAACAATAAGGTCACTTCACAAAGCACATCTTCATTGTTGGCTCGGCAATAGCCTGTAAGCCACAACCACCCAGAGGACAAACAGGGCTTCATCTTTCATCACAAGAGAATCACTGGTTTGGTATGGGCTATATATCACACTCTGAGCTAACCACTAGACTCACGACAATATAGATACTGGTTGGTATGGACTCAGTTCCCAGTTTATTATGGAGAAAAACACCAATGTGTAAACATGAAACAAAATCATCACTTTAAGTACAGTAAAAACTATGAAGGAAAAGAACTTGGCACTGCCTTCAGTGGTTATTTTTGGGAAAAACTGAACATGATCTGGCTACAAAAATCATTCTGAATGAGAATAGAGAAGCATGAGACAACTGTCAGTGAGTGAAAAAGAAAATGATAGTTCTGGGGGGAGAAGATAGGTGTAACTACAGTTGACTGGTGACAGCTTTATCCTCCACCAAAGTCTAGTCAGTTACAGTCTCTTCCAAATTAGACCTCAGCCTGTTTCCATCACTGTAGCAAACACTTCTAGCAATAATCCAACCAAAGGTATTTAGCTAGAATGCCTCCACCCTCAATCTCTGATCAAATTTCTCATCCTCACTTTGCTATCTGATCATCCTGGTCTACCTCTAGCAAGAACCCTAATGAGGGTGTGTAAACTATGGCCACCCCTTATCTTTCATCTGTCAACGCTTCAGCTATCAATCTAATATAACTTAAGAGTCAACAGGGAAACTAAGTGAATAACTATCCAAATCAGATTGGCCTGTGGCCACATCTGTAGGGCATTTCTTGATTGCTAATTGACTTGGGAGGACACAGACGCCATGGTCAGTGCCATCACTACATAGGCTGGCCTGACCTATAAAAGTAAAGTGAGCTGGCACACTGGTGAGGATGTGGGAGGACAGACTTGTACAGTCACTATGTAAATCAGTGTGGTGGCTCCTTGGGAAGCTGAGACTAGATTTACCTCAAGAGCCCACTGTATCACTCTTGGGCATACACCCAAAGGACCCTACATCCTACTACAAAGAACTATCCATGTTCATTGCTACTCTATTCAAAATGGCTGGAAACGAACAGTCTAGATACCCACCAATAAAAGAATGGGTAATAAAAATGTTATGTTCAATCCACTGATCTACCCCCAATTCCTTGACTATAAATTTCCATTTCTTTCTCCTATACTCAGATTTAGTTGTAGTTCTATAATGAAGCTTTCTGCCCCACCCCCCTTGAGCCATTCCTGAATATAATCCCCTTTTGGAACTTTACTGCACAAACAAGATTCTTGTTGCAGTAGAATGGAATTGGCACAGAGACACACAACTGGATAATATGCAGAGAGTGTGAGTCTTTGGCGCACTCAGTCTGAAAAGTGATACGATATTTTCATCAAACCCTTCCTCCCAGGATTCAAGGAGCTAAGTAAAGAAGGAAGCAGAAGGATTTTAAGAGCCAAAGGTAATGGCTGACTTCAAGGAAACATTATCATTCAGCCACAACAAGATTCATGATCTCAAAAACTGTGGCCACATACACAAAACCTGTACAGGATCAAGACAGATAGAATCCCAGCACTGAGAGGGGGAAGTAGACATAGAGTCCCGCCTATAACAAAGAAGCTATCTACAATTGATGCCATTGGCAAAGAGGAAAATCAACTTTCTCCCATGGAGTCTCACTAGGTATATCAGCCACACTTCAGGGAAGATCCAAGCCAAGGAGTAGTTGGCCAACACAAAATGAATCCAATGATATTTTGTGGACTGCATGTTGTTTTATTTTTTCTTAATGTATTTTCTGTTAGTTTGTTGTGAGATTTTTCTGTGTTTCTTGATTTCTGTTTTGTTTTGTTTTTGAGAGAGACACAAAAAGGAACATGAAGTAGGGTGGGTAGGGAGATCTCAGGAAGGAAACATGATAAAAAGATATTGTTTGTATGTGTATTTTTTCAATAAAAAAAAAAGGTCTTTGTATTACAACCAAAGATTAAAGATTAACTCTAAGGCAGTTCTCAAAAGTACTGGCCAATGACCTCTGGAGAATTCAAATAAGGTCTCCAAGGTCATTTCTCCCATTCAAATACTAACCAGGCCCGATCCTGCTTAGTTTATGAGATCAGACAAGATTGGTGAGCTTGGGGTAATATAGCCATAGATCCAAATGTTTTTCTCAAAGAATGACACATTATTTACCTTTTATTCTCAGTCTCTAACAAGCATATAGTAAGACTTTAAAAGGAACAAGGTGGCACGTCAGTGATCTATCAGCTAATGGAGTATATACTTGCATACTCATTTTGGTTTTGTATTTTATAATACATATATAGTGTAGATGAAGAATCACATTTTTAAAAGCTCCTTGATATTTCAATAATTATGAAGTTTAACTGGGTCTTGCAGCCAAAGATTTTGAGAACTACTGCTATAAGTTCCCTTATGTCATTATTTGTTATGAATTTAGGCTTACCCTGACAAAGTATCGCATGATCTTGCTCTGGAAATCTCCAGGAGGTAGCAATAAATATAATAAAACCTCACACAAATCCCTTAGGAATCCTAAAAACAGAAAAAGTAGCTATAATAACATTAGAAAATCTAGATTCTCTATCTATTCTTAATATAAAAAAACATTTTTTAAGACGGTTCATGCTTATAACAGCTTCCTACTTTGCTATTTACACTGATCACTAAATTGTCTTCGCTGTTGTTATCCAAATATGACTGTGCATTAATGAAAGTCCTATCAGTCTGACCCAGTCTTATTAAGCATTAGAAATTTTAATGACAAAATTGCTTTTCTCGAAGATAGTTTTAAGTGCACAATGTACTTTTCACTTCTATTATGTGTATTAATTATCCTTGCATACTTAGAAGTTATTTGTGCAAGTAAAGAAAACCTAGTAATTATTTCCAGAAAACAGCACTTCTACAATTTCAGCATGTAAAGACAATGTAGCCATATGCTCTTCTAGTATACTGGTTTAAGAAAGCTCACCTCATATGCATACTTCATTCCACTGTATTCAATCACTGTAAGTGCTTGTTACTTAACTGCTATTGCACACAATGTTTATGAACTGGCAGTGAAAACTGAACTTAATAACAAGTATAACCAGGAAAACAAGAAAAAAATGGGTAAGAATAAAATAACAGTAAGGCAAGAAAAGTTTAGCATATTCTCAAAAGTGAAGAAAAATCACTTCCAGAACTACCAATTCTTCCTTATTGTTGTTCCCACATGGAAATTTCCTGGGAAGCAATTCAACAGCTAATCCCATTGGTAAAAATACACGCCAAATAGGAAACGCCTAATCGTGAGACTAAACTTAAATTTAAAAAAAAAAAAAAACTCTACCAAAATTTGTCTAACTTCTCATCAAGAGAAATTTTATTTCAACATCAAGAAACACATATTCCAGTATCTAGTCAAATAAATAAAACAGCATAAACAATCTAAACATTTTATTTGAAATTAATTAGAAACAATTTTTAGGATAACAGGTATACTCTTAGGGTAGAAATAATAACTTGAAATTACTATTGTTTTTAAAATGTAAGTGTTAGTAACTTAAAGATAACTGTCAGGATGGGAAAAGAATACAGAAGCTACTTGAAAGGATTACAGTAAAATAGTGTTTTCTGTACAAAGCTATCCTGTGCAAGAAAAATGCCACCTTACAACTGCTCTGCCAACTTGTCTCTATCCTGTGACTGGACTCAAAAGAGTTAGAGTAAAAGTAAAACCTTCTTCATCTTTGGGAGAAGTGCACACTAGATCTCGGCAAACATCCTTCTCCATTTCAACTTCAACTTCAAAAAAGGTTTCTACCAGATCTTCTGCTGTACCTAGAACAACAAGGAGTAACTGAGATTACACAAAGAAATAAGAAATTTTTAAATCTTGACTTTCAAATAAAATAAAGCCAGTACCTTTTACTTGATCATCTTTCTCTGTTACTTTCTGTTGAGCCTTTCTGAATACTCGTAGGTGAGTTCCAAAATCATCTACAATGCGTGTAGTAAAATAAGGCTGCCAGTCTATTTCTTTTGACCTTGTAGAAAAAAATTAAATCATTATATACATGCTTTACAAAAATCTATGTCTACTTTAATGAGGGTAAGTGTCAGATCCCTGGAGCAGGTGATACAGCAGTTGCAAGCAGCCAGTCAAGAAGCAAACTCTGGTCCTCTGCAAGAGCCGAAGGTGCTCAGAACCACAAAACATCCCTTAAGCCCATCATGTTGAGATTTTGTTCCTTAATTACTTTTCTATCTCAGAGTTTATTACATAAGAGTCTTAAGTACATCAGCTCTTATTTCACTTTGTCTTCTGACAACATATTTTAATTAACATCCAAAGGCATAAAAATTCAATTTAAATTCTTAAAATTAGCAAATGTAGTAAAATGGTTTCAGTTTAATCTGAAATAAGCCTTTCCATAGGTACATCATATAATTTCTGAGCCCAGACATAAAAACACCCAAGAGATTCAGAATGTCTACTTGCTTGAGATTGTTTCAGACATTACTTGGTTTCTTCTGAATCCATTATAAATTTTTCACTCATTCAACCTATCTTCTGAAACCAAATGTCTATGGTAACTTACTTCTTTTTGTATAAACCAGCACTTAAAACTACAGCCACTAAATAACAAGACACACAGAACTGCTTAGTTAAAAGATGATAGTAAACATAGCTTGTACAAAACAGTTTAAAATACAAAATGCTGAATACTGATTCTATGAAATTATCTAGTACAATATTTCAACAGCAGCTAACCTCAAGAAACATTTTAGTAACTAGCCATACAAATAAAAACAACATATAACTCTGATAAAGCTTTCAAGGTCAGACCTATGGCAAAGATAAGTAAGATATGCTCATGAAGATGTTGGTCAATGAGAGAACTGGGCCAATGGGACCAGGAAAGATCACAAACTCACTGTGACCACTGACAACACATAAAACAACACATAAAATGAACAACTCATGTAGGTGTTTACTTGATGGCTGGCACTGTGTTTCTTCTCAATCAGAGGCTCAATTAGAGGCTTTGCAGTCTAGCAAATAAACCAGTTTTAATAAGAAAGACAAGACACTGACTGAAGAGTCAGATGAGCATTTCTTGAAGACAAGATGAGCATTCTGCCTTTACTGTGGCTATCGAACTATTGCCAAGCAGGCTGGCAGGCCTATCAGTAGGCAGCACACAAGAAATGTCCATAAAACTCAAATCAAAACACAACTGCTAAGAGGAAACATTGAAGAGTAGCGATGACATTGAAAAAAGTATGGATTATTTTCCAAAACAAATCTTGTCTATCAATGATAAAGGCACATTTATAGTTTGATAAACAAACCTTATCTAGTAATTGTAAAAGCAGTTAGACTTACATGAGAAGGTAGAAATTAAACATTACAGTGTTCAGATCTTTAGGAGCTGATAAAGAATCAACAGTCTCAAAATATAAACACATGTTTAAGCAGTCAAAGACACCTGGCAGCAATATTATCACTCAATATAAAATATGAAGTAAAAATGTAAACCTCCTCCTATGCCTTATTAAAAAAGAAAAAACAAAACAAAACCCAGTCTGTCATGTTGACACACACGTGCACTCAAAGCAAGCAGCAGCTGAAGGATCTCAAATCAGGAGTTAGAAAAAATAAATAAATACGTAATTAAATAAAAAAAAAATCAGAGGTGAGTCTAGGGATACACACTGAACCAGAGACCAGTCTTGGCTACACAGTGATAGATACTCTGGTCTTAAGAACCATTTAAGTCATAGTTTATGTGAGCAACTTTCAGTTTTATAATGTACAGTGTACTTACTACAGGCCATTAGGTAAACTATTCCATAAAAGTTTTCAAGAACAAGTTTGGAAGAAAAAATAATACAATGTTTCCTATTTGTTTTTCTTTGTAGAACAATGCCATCCATTACTGAATTTTTCAAATGGCATAAAATATGCCAAAATTAAAAGGCATTTTAAACCCACCTCAATTCATTAGAACATCTGACACTTAAAATTAATAAAAACCATCAAATAACATATTATTTAATATAGATGATTCAATACTAATCTAGACTTCTATTTTTCAAAATAGAAATAAAAAGGTGAACTAGAAAATATCATCCTGAATGAGGTAACCCAATCAGAAAAGAACACATATGATATTTATTCACTCACTGATAATTGGATATTAGCACAGAAGCTTGCAATACCAAAGATGCAACTCACAGACTATATGAAGCTCATGAAGAAGGAAGACCAAAGTGTGGGTACTTTGGTCCTTCTTAGAAGGAATAACAAAATACTCAAGGGAACAACTATAAAGACAAAGTGTGAGACAGAAACTGAAGGAGGGGCCGTCTGGAGACTGTCCCACCTGGGTATCCATCCCATGTGCAGTCATCAAAGGTAGACGCTGATGGGGATATCAGGAAGTCCATGCTGACAAGATATAGCTGTCTCCTTAGAGGTCTGCCAGAGTCTGACAAACTCAGAGGTGGATGTTGACAGCTAACCACTGAACTGATCATGGGGTTCCCAATAGAGAAGTTAGTGAGAAAACTGAAGGAGCTCCATGGGGAGAGCAACAATACCAACCAACCAGAGCTCCCAGAGTCTAAACCACCAGCCTGGGAGCACATAGGGAGGGACCCATGGCTCCAGCTGTATATGTAGGGGAGGAGGGCCCTGTTGGTCATAGGTGGGAGAGGAGATCCTTGGTCCCATGAAGCCTGGATGCCCCAATGTGAGGGAATTCTAGAGCAGAGTGGTGGGAGTGAAGGGGTGGGTAGAGGCATATCCTCATAGAAGCAGGAGGAGGGGGGATAGGATAGGGAGTTCCTGGGCAGGGGGGAAATGGGGTAAGGGGATAACATCTGAAATGTAAATAAAATATCCATTTCTAAAAAAAGAAAGAAAAGGGTAAAAACAGTACACTCCCTGTATTTTGACTTTCTTACAATTACATGCAAATCTAACAGAAATTTGAACTCCAAAGAATTTCCTACACTAAGAACAACAACCACACTATTGTTTTTCATTTATACTAGGAGAATACACTAAAAATGCTTAATATCTTTCTTGACAAAGGCAGAAAAGTTAAATAATGAAGCACTTTATAAAATGGTGCATGACAGATATCTAAGAAGTGAGATGAATATGAATAGAGACCGCTCAAGTCACATCCCAACACAGCTTCTTCCTATGAGACTCCTGATACCAATCGCTATAAAGTTATAACCACCGCCAGTCTCTTTGTTCACTTTGATTACAGTACTACTTCCAATGATACCTACTGTAGCAAAAGCCTGCGGATTATTGCACAAGGAGTCTGGCAACTAATACTTTCATCTTCTCATTATTTATAAGGTAAAACTCTTTAAACTTAAGAGCAGTCACCAAAGAAGTAAAAAGGAAAATAATATGCCCTAACCTAAAGAAACAAGTGCATTATGCCCCCAGCAGCTTATATGCTTTGACAAAATGACTGCGGAAACAAGAAAATTAGCTACCCTTCAAACAAGGTGATTGTATTTTTCATTAGCACAAGGCCAAAGCATTACACATTTTTTCTTCACACCTAAGCTCTGTGTGGCCTCATCTCTGTGTCTAGTTTCACAGTCCTATTCCTCAGAACATCCCTGTTTCTAGTCTCCAAACTTTTTAAATACAGATATACACAAAAGTAACACAAATGAAAGCTTTGCAAGCTCTCTGACACACACCCTTATTGTTATGATCACACAAATATATTCTCTGCAATCCTGCATACCTAAGCCCTTGCTAATCTTCACTGTTCAGTTTGCCTCATGTCAGCTCTGTGGACTGGGAGGCTTTTGCTGCAATTTTCAAATGGACTAACTTTTCAAATGTGTCTAGGTGCCACTGAACAAGCAAGCCCTCTCCACTCTCCACACATTTCCCATTGCTCTCCCACGTATACTTCAAAAGTCCAATTTCCACTTTGCACAGAGCTACCTAAAATGGCAGTCCTTCTATGGCACGCTTCACTGACTCTTGCCCACACCACTACTGCCTCAGATTAGGTCAGGTTCTCTAGTTCCATGTTCTGCTTTCACCACACTTTACACTTCTTATTGTACAACTCATAATTAGATATTTTCATCATTAAAACAAAAACAAATCTCAGGAAAGGAAAACTTTCCTTTAATGTCTCTCTACTTTACTTACAGTTTATCCCTCAGTGCCTAAGTAACATGCTCAGCACTGGTCCAAAATACATAAAGACTTACTGATCACTCTCCCAGAGTCAAAACACTGTTAACAGGTGCCTGAAGAATGGGCACATGTAACCCAGGAATACTTGGCTCTTTCTTCTTGGAGGTTTAAACAGCACACATACTGAGAAGCTTTTTGTTCCCAAGCTACATGCCTTTAAAAGGCAATGAATGTCACTACTCTGTGGGCTGAGATTGCACTGATCAATCACTTTGCTTGTTCCGTCAACTCTAGGCAGTGTATAGCTCCTTACTGGTAACATAAAACACCACCACAACCTAGGATTTCTGGAAAAGTATTAGACTGGCACATATATCCTTTAGTAAAACTCATCGATCCAAAATTATTCATACCAGAGAATATCCCAGAATCTGTCTCCTCTAAGAATACTTATAGCTTTGTAAGTATAATCATGCCAATCTAACAATAGCCCTGTTGACCAAAATGGCTATTCAACATCAGATAAGGAACCCAATTCCACACTGGATTCCAAATTGCATAGATGTCAAGGTTCTGGGTTTTCCAAAGAACTTGGATCTCTACATACAATGAGCCCAGTCCTTAGATGAACACACATAAAGCAGCAGCACCCTTTTAGGGATTGATATGAAGAGCAAGAGTGGAGAGCCTTAATCAGGTTCTAATAAAAGTAATAAATGAAACTTTAGGTTAAAATATATGTCAAGGTCCACGGTAGGAAGTATAAAAAACTGAACTCAAGATGTTACCATCTCAGTAAACAAGAGTCTTACTAAAATTTACTTGTGAAGCGAAACATTCAGTGTCAACATATATATTCACAAATAGAAATTTAATAAAAATACAATTTCTGAATATTCATCATTCTTTCACATACAAGGCAAAATATTACATATTAGTTTCAAGAACACTTACCAATCAATATTGAAAGCAAATGAATGTCTTTTCAAAGAGGGTCAAGTGTGGTGGCACTCTGCACCAATCCGTGAGAGGTAAAGACTAGGAATCAAAGGTCAGCATCACCTTCAACCACACAGGGAGTCTGAAACCACCCTGGGACCAGTGGCCTGGTAGATAAAAGCACCTTTTGCCAAGACTAGACTTGAGTTCCATCTCTGTAACACACACACACACACACACATACACAAACACGCACACGTGTACACATGTTCGTACACTAATACAAATAAATATAAATATACAAATAATAAAATAAATATAAAAATACAACCTAAATGAGACATCTGTCTCACACCCTCTTGCTCCAAAGCTTGGGGAACATCAAAGAGGAAGCAGAACAATCCTAACATCAAGAAGAAAGGGAAAGTCTACAGCAACACTATTTACCAGGCATGACAAAGTAGCAGCACACATGGTCATGGAACTGCAGGAACTGCACACACAGGACATGCCGAGATCAGGCCAGCCACAATTTTGTTTTTAATTTTACAAGAGGATAAGAGAACATAAAAAGTCATCTTGGATATCTATATTACTGATTACTATGTTTTTATTGCCTATATAATCTGTGGCTATAAAGCAAAATACACAATTTATAAAATGTATTTTTTTTCTTTAAAATTCGGGAATTAACTATACTCAGCCATATACTGAAAATCCAATAATCACTGCTGTATTTAAGTCACTGTCATATATATTTACAAAAGTAGGTAAAATGATACAGCATATTCTACTTTGATACATTTCATATATATTTAATGTTTCTTAAAAGACTTAATGATAGAGCTAGAGAGAAAGCTCAGCAGTTCGGAGCACTGACTGCTCTTTTGGAGGACCAAAGTTCAATTCCTAGCATCTACACAGCAGTGCCCAATGGACTGGAATCCCAGTTTTAAGCACTTGACACTCTCTTTTAGCCTTGCTGGGCACCAAGCACATGGTACACATACATAAATACAGGGAGAATACCCATAAATATAAAACAACAATTTTAAAAAAATTTTAAATGATGACAATGGTTTCTATTCCTAGGTAAGTAAACTTCCCTTTCTAATGAGACATATAAAAAGCATTTTAAAGAATGTCCTTTACCTTTGTCACAGCCAGGTAATTTTACCAAAAGACTACGAAGACTGAGAGAAGTACAGACAAATGAGCACTAACTATCCAAATGGAGACAGGCTCTGTAGGTCTACCTGGCTATTCTGCAGTATTGGAACTTGCTAGGTAGACCAGACTGGCCTTGAACTCACAGAGATTCCTCTGCCTCTGCCTCCTGACTACTGGAATTACAGATGTGCACTAGCATGTCCCACGGGAAAGTATGGCCAATAATAAAGTACAAGTAGCCTTATTTTAAAACAGAGCAAGGATAAGCCTAGACACCTCCTTAGTATTCATATACAATGGCTAGTAAGCATATGAGAGGATGACCAATGTTAGCTTTCAGAGAAATGCAAGGCAAAATCAAAATGAAATGCTGTCTCACTCCTACTAGGTAGCTACAATCAAAACTGATGGACATACAACTGTTAACAAAGAAAGAAAAATATGAAGTTTCGCATACTGGTAAGAAGAATTAATACAATGTAAACACTTCTAAGAAATTTGCATTTACTCAAGATACTAAATATAACTGAGGCATTAAATATATTTTAGATAGATGCCCAAGAGAAATGAAAATAATTATTCATATAAATAATGTGATCATTATATTCCATAATAAGTCTACTTTTCTACTTATAGTTAAAAATTTCCTTTCATTTGGAAGTTGTTTTCCTGCTGCAACATGACATATCTGAATTTTTTCTATATAACTATAAACAGCAACTTACCTAGTAGCAAACTGGATGAGTGCATTTTGAAGAGTTTGCCTAATTTCAAGAAGAAATGACTCATCATCGCTTAATGTGTAATACCAGTACTGGACATAATCCCTCAAGGAGAACTGGATAACCTACAGCACAACAGTAAAGGAAAACAAGCTTTTAGGATTTAAAAACTAACAGCAGCAAAACAAACAAAACTAAGACTTGTTTTCTTATATTCTTCTTCTACACATCTTAAATTGTGATAATAAATTCCTATCTTCACTATAAAAACTTTATATTAAAAGCCAGAATAAAATATGTTTTAAAACTCCTACTCATTCACTTCTAATTTTTAAGCAAACTAAAACATCATCTAAGACTACTTACATTCAGACAGAGTTTGAAAGGTTTTGGAGTTTGGAAAGAGTTTGGAAACCATTTTCAGTCCTGTAATATGCTGAAAAGTTCAACTCAGTTCAACAGGATGAGACGTAAATAATGCTAACAGGCATTAATGGAAACAAATGCTTTGAAGATGCCCTCATCAGGTCCATTATAAAATCTAACTACAAACACTAACTTAATTCTACTCATACCTTTAATGCAGCCTGTGCCATTAGTCCATAACATCCAGACTATGATTTCTACACGTCAGGTAAGTTAATGGCAGGTTCATTTATAAAATATTAAAAGTTTAAAGTATAGATTATTTAAAATGATTACCTAATCAAAACATTATCAAAAATATCTGTGAGGGGGATATCATTATCTAATTCTAATTAGCATTTTTAACCAAATAAGAGATATGCAATTTTAAGAAATAAAAAGAACTCAAAAGTCTAATTTACCTAACCAATGGGATTGCTCAACAAGACTAACACATTAATATTTTAAATTACAAAATTAGTAGAATATTATTAGATGGCAGCAAAATATTTTTCTAATCTAGAGCTAACCCATAAGAGCTATATCATTAAATAAGCTACCTCATTATAGGTACCTAGTAAGTAGAATTATTAAGTACACAATTCAAAAATAGCATTATCATATAATTTCAAGACATTGCTTAAATACCTAAAAGGTGTACCTTACCATTTGCAAAAGAAACATACATCAAATACAATAGATGGAATTGAAATCCCACATACTGAAACTCACTTGCTGGAGAGGCTCATCAATTATATTGGCACCAGTCAATCTTCTGTCAATCTTAATAGTCCTGGCTTCTCGTTTCATTTCTTCTAAGCACTTAAGGGAAACCGTGATCTGTTACTGAATATCTCCTTGATTTCAGAGCTCTATAATTTGCTTCAAATTGATTGGTTATTAATACTTTCCCGTATTTTCCAGCCATTAAATAACTTAATAAAATAAGTATAAGCCAAATTTGATTTCTCGGAGCAATAGAATTAGATATCCAGGGGGGAAATGCTATTATTTTTTGTTACATTAGCAAAGGTGATTTAAAACAAAAAGATGTGGAAACAGAAAACAATGGTAACTGCCACTGTTCAACCAAACTTTCAAACTATGCAATTAATATTTATGATTTGTCATTTTACTATTTTTATTGATATATTTTTACTATTTTTCCTTCCTTTTCTAGCTACCAAGAGCATATAATCAAATTTATTTTAAAGTTGATTTTAATGACAGACAATTTTAAACAACAAGGAAAACATAGTTATCTACTTTTTCGCAGTCATCATTATGCTGGGAATATGGAAAAATGAACTAAGAGTCTCTTAAATCTAAGAATCAATATATAGTCATACACCAAATAACACTTCAGCAACTATGGGCCAAGCAACTGCGAAATTCCTATCACCAATGAAGAAGCAAAAGAAAAGGAAACTACTTGCTTTGTTATTTTGTTTTGTTTGAGATAGGATCTCACTATATAATCCTGCCTAGCCTAGAACTCATGATGTAGATCAAACTGTCCTCAAACACAAAGATCCACCCTGTCTCCCAAATGCTGAGGTTAAAGGCAATTAAAGGAGTGTCTCACCACAAACAGGTTAGAGCACAATTTCTTTGCTTCTTTTCAGTTTAGATAATGACAATACTTACCATTACAAGAGGGTGGTCAGAGTGTTTAGTATAGAAACATACTAAGCAGTGTGCTGTTTAGAAGAAGGTCATATACCCTAAGGAGGCATTAGGTTTGCTTCTGCATATTCTATGATACTCATACTAATAAAATCCCTTAATAATGTACTGCTTAGAATGTAAACTTATTGTTAAAGAATGCAAAAATATATTTAAAATGCATTCTAAGTATACTATGAACCAATAAGGATTTTTTTCATAGACCATACTTACAAATCACACATTTAAGCAAGTTAAAACTTATAAAATTGATTATAAAAATATAAATATCTTGACTTTATCACTGTGTAAAATCTTAATTCTTAAAATGTTTCCTATTCTTTGTTAAGAACCGTCTAAATGAATGAAAACCACAGTCAGCTTAGAAAGCAAAGGCCTGATTCCCTAGAGTATTGTAACAAAATCAAAGGATATGTAGTGATAAAAGTTCTAAAGGAACAGAAAAGAAGTTCAGGTAATTTAGAAAGTTTTAAGTATTACATCTAGCTGTAGCACTCAAGGTATGCATCTTAGGAAAGTGAAGTCAGTATTCAGAGATAGGTGCACAGCCATGTTTACTGCAGCACTACTCACAAGATCTAAGACAAAGTCATCCCAAAGATGACTAAGTCAGTATAGGCATGCAACGAAGTATTACTGTGCCATAAAGAATGAAATCAGGCCACTTGCCGAAAAATGGGCATATTTTGAAGACAATATATTAAGGAAAATAAGCCAAACAACAAAGGTTTCATGGTTTCTCTCATATCTAGAAAGCAACAGACAACCTGAGAGTGCTGACGGACTCTGAGGATAAGGATAGAATTGGGGAGGAGGGAAAGACAAAGAAAACAGGCTAAAGGGTGAATGTTACAAAAGCATGTTTATACAGAAATCTTATACTGAACTCACTAATGTGTATAATTAATATGTACTAGTAATTACAATAAACAGTATGAAGAAAACAGTTGTAAAATGTATAAATGAAACATCAGCTGATGAACGTAAAACAGAATGGTGTGGGATCTTTTCTTTTCTATAATACAATCTAATATTGTACATTATTTATTTATTCATCTACCTTTTAGTATTAATGTGACTGTAAGGTTAAATTACTGGTATCAATTTTAAGTCATTTGCATCTCTATATAAAATGAAACCCAAATTACACAAAACTTGAAGGTATAGCAACTATGAAATCTATATACCCAAAGAACCCAATATCTACTTCATTTATAAAACCTAATACTTTAATAGAAAAATACCATTATTCAGAATGATAGCTTAACTGCAAACTACAGTTTTCAAAGTAATTAAACAAATGTACATTTTTCTGTGATTCCTATTCAATTTATTTCACTCAAACCAAACAGTCATTGGCATTATTACAAATTCTATAAATGAGCTTGATATTAAGACAAACAAAGTAACCTAACAAATTTCTATCTTTTCTTTGCATTTGCATTCCCATTTGTTTACATATAACACTAAGAAAGTTTTCAAGATGCTGTTTAAGATCTCAGTAAATTCTCAGTAAGATCAAGCAGCTCGCATTAATATCTCCACACACTTGGGACTGACAGCCTTGTTTGGCCAGCCATATGGTTACACTGATCACTGCAAAGGTGTACTGTGGGCTTTGCATTCCGTTACATGACCTACCTTAGGAACCCCAGATGATGTTGGAGGAAGAAACGAGTGTTCACACTGCTCTAGGTATTTTTCTGAGTTAGTTTTCCCATACAGAAGAGTAACCACTAAGCCCCTATGGGGGGAAAAAGGAATTAAAGATTAAAAAAACAAAGTATTTCTATACTTTATAATATTTATTACTAAATATACTTCTCGGGCTTTATGGCTTAGCATTTCTTAAAACTTAAGTCTTGAAATTTTGGAAATTAAAATTGATAGATTTTTGTTAGCCTCTGAAACTTAGAACAGCTGGATGCATTCATTACGAAGTGCTTTTCAAAGTTTTACTCAAATAACTTTTATTTTTAAAACCTTCAGTCCCAAGAATAATGGAGTATGCCTTTAATCCTAGCACTCAGAAAAGAGAAGGGCAAGAGATCTCTGTGCATTTGAGGACAGCCAGGGTAATGTAGAGAGACTCTGTGTCAAAAGACCAAAACCAGTCAAAGCTAGAGGTGAGGAAGGCCAACAAAGAAGGGGGAGGTAAGGTTAAAATAACACTGATGATGTGTAAGAAAGTCATAAGGAATCATATTATTATTTATTTACCTAAAACTACATATAATACATATAAACATCTGTGTGTATGTGTGTGCATGTGTGTGTGTGTTTGTCGTTACAATTTGTGATACATATCACCTGTAGATGATAGGCCCTTGTGTTTTGGTCCTATGTATCAGTTTAATTTGATAATCAGGAGCACTTAAAAATACAATAAAGTAATTATTTAAACTTGTACTCTTAAGATCACGACAGATAAAACACTAATCTTAGCCTATGATGCAAGTAAGAAAGCAAGTTCAAAGAACAACTAGTTGATTCTTTTGGCTGATGCTTAAGTACAACTAGAAGCTACGACTGGCTAGAGGATAGCTGAAGCACTAAATGTTTGACTCACAATCAAGATCTAGGGGCTACAAATTATTAAATAATCCATCTAGCATCTAGACATTGTGCATGTCTTTAATCCCAAACACTTGAAGCAGGTTTAAGACCAGCCTGATCTACAAGGAAATTCCAGGAGAGCCAAGGCTACACAGAGAAACCATGTCTGGGGGGGGGGGGGGGGCTGGAGTAAATAAAAAAATAAAAAATAGACAGAATAAATACAGCAAATGTCCTGAAATAATACTGTAATGATGACATTGTCCCATGATTTAAGAACAAGAATCACCCTTGTGCTTCCTCCTGTCAAAGTGTTTTTCTTAAGACTGCAAAGAAATGATTAGCTTTAACTGTAAGGGAAAAAAATGCCTATATCATCATCATTTTAGATGAATACACTACAGAACATTTTAAAACTTAAGCTCTTTTTAATCAAAGAACCAGATGGGTTGTTCACAGGAAAATATAATCCTTTTAAATAGCAACACATCTTTAAAATTTTAAGAAAAAGCAAAGATAAACTAGCAAATGACTTTGAATTTATAAAATATCATCAGTTGACTCTAAAAATCTATTTTGTTGCTTAAATTTACAATACATTGAATGATATAAAGTTTCACTGAAGGGATAGTCAGTCCACATAATCAAGGTCACAAAAAGAAAACAACCTTGTTGGCCATAAGGAAGCATTCAGAGAATGTCTGATTAGATAATTCTCTTCAACTGGGTTACAGGGGAAACAAAAGACCCTTGTTATGTCAGGGAGCCCCAATATGGTCAATGGGCTAGTACAGAATCACACTAATTCACAGTATAGCATTAGTTTGGAATCCATCCTACAACTATAAACATTTTAAAAAGTTTTACTAACTTCACCACACCTTCCAATAATCTGTCTTTATCTAAAACCTTTATAGAATTCTAAGTATCCAAACCATTTTTGAAAATTATTCCTTGATAAGTTAGCAAAATCAGAAAAAGGTCAATAAAACTTCTAGTAACTCTGTAATGAGTAGATGATCGCTCTTCCGTTTATCAAATTCTGTATGTAATTTACTGTTGAGAAAGAAATCCTTCTCAAAAGGGGCAGTGGTGGCACACACATTTATTCTAGCATTCCAGAGGCAGAGACAGACAGATCTTTGAGTTCGAGGCCAGTCTGCTTGAGTTTCAGGACAAGCAGGGCTACAGAGAAACCCTGTCTCAGAGAGAGAGAAAAGAGAGAGAAGGGAAGAGAGGGAAGAGAGGAGACAGAAGGAAGAGAAGGAAGAGAAGGAGGGATAAAAAGATGGAGAGGGAGAAAGAGAGAGAGAAAAAGAGACAGACACAGAGAGAAAGAGAATGAATGAATGAATTTCCTGCTTACTGTCTTAGAATTCTCACCCTGTCTCTAAGGCTACAATTTCCTATCTTTCAAAAGTAGTGGGAAATATTTTTAAATACTTTTCCTTCAATCTTGAAAAAGGGCTTATTTTAATTATGAAATTAGTAGAATTTCTACCTTGAAGACTCTTAAAGTTTAGAAAAGCATCTCTTTATGAAAAATAATCTTTCCAGTGAGTAAAAGCACTCTTGACCCTGTGGTGTAAAGTGTAACCATGCAACTCAGTGTAGTTAAAGATCTCTTCTGGCTTTGGACCGGAAATATTTGTTTTCAGACATCCTGTACCAATGTTTTCATTAAAGATATTCTGAATTCTGTGTCACCTGACTTCTGTGGCTGAAATAGATTTAAATATTTCAGTTCAAGATATGGCATCTAGGTAATTACTAAAAAAATACTGAATTTAACAAAAATAGTTTTGTGGCAGAACTGCTTAGTATCCAATGGTGTGCTCCCTAGGAACTGGCCACACACAACTCTCAATATACATATACATACACATTGCAAGTCCACCTCAAGGAGAGGATGGGTAGTAGGTATCTACAGAAACCATCCCTTTCATGTCTCTCTCACACTATGTCCAAGTTTACGTGCTCAATCAGCTAAAGCCACCCAAAACTCATGTTCAAAAAATGCATTCAAATGGAGGTTCCAAAAATATTTTCAAGAAGTATTAGGAAGTGTACACTGTATACTAATTACATAAAATGGACTTGATAAACACATGCACAAGTCAACAAGCAAATACTCATTCTAGCCGAGCTACACTGGACAGAGTTTCATAGTCATTCCACCATCTAGACTTTCCTTATAATGCTATGTCTAATAACAAGTGTTATGTGCACAAAGCTATATAACACAGTTTGGCTAGAACCTTCTTTGTAAATGTTTATAACATAAAGAATATTACAATACTATAAATCAAGTAACCATAAAGAGAAAACTATATAAGGAAGTATTTATCCAAACTGTCTGGACCAAAGTAATAACATTTATCTGAAGACACAATGATTATTTGGCATCTAATCAACGCAATAGCATCTCCTTTAATGTAAAACTAGATGTGTTATCTCAGCTAATCATAGTTTCCTAATAGATAATAAAATTCTAACTTTAAACCAAGAATATTAATTTTTATATTATAAAAGATATTTTCATGTTTAGTAATTAAAACTTTATTTCAAAAAATAACCACCACATACAAAAGGGAATCTTAATTTTACTTGAATTTTTTTATAAACTTTGGTAACCAAAATTTGAAAAATAGCATCCACAAATAAATCATAATCCTAGTTCTCATAGTCAATTTGTTTCTACTTTAACAAAATATCACACATAAAATTATAAAATTTTCATTGCACATACTTACCCTCCCACAAAGCAGAGGATATAAAATGCCAAATAAAATATCACAAAGGGTCCAAAGGTTATTAGAAAAAGGACAATGCCAAGGCTTCCCCATCCCCATATGGATAGACTGGCCTGAAACAAAGCAAAGGAACACAAGGGGGGTGCAAATAAGAACAAAGGAAAGAATTCTTTATAGAAATTAGAAAAAGAGCTTTTCAGTAGTTTTTAATTTCTCCTTTTAAACACCAACGATTTAATTTTTTTCATTTTATATATTTACAGTATATTTTAGTAAGCATTAAAGTATTTACTTTTGGAAATATAATATATCCTTGGATGCTCATTTCCAAGAAACAGCACTCAAGAAATTAAGAGAGATCATCAATAAATACTGAGGGAAAAAAGTGGGAATACAAAGTTGCAATAACAGACAGTTATGCAAATTACTGAATGAAAACCTGCAGAAGAAATAAAGTATTTAAGATAATTGAATGTTTATATTTGTAAAAGCATACAGAAAAGTATTGGGATAGCTGACTAGTTTACAAAGTTATTATTAATAATACTTTAAAATTAAATCTCAACTATAACAAACATTTTTAATTAAAATTTCAATATACATTATCTTACTGAAAATTACATTTTTATTATAGCCAACTGCTACACAGAAACTTAAGAAAATATACTTGAGAAAACTCCAAATTCCATCACCAAAGGTAGCCACAAGTTTAACAAAGTATGTCCAAAATCTCCATCTTTTAAATGAAAAAAAAAAAAAAAACCTAGTTATAGAGAAACATACTGTTTTATACAGTAAAGTATTTTTTTGTTAAAGGCAAACTGGATTTCAGCAATTTAAGTTTTAATGAATAAATAAAGATATTCAATTCAAATAGTGTCTCCATAAATTTGCTATGCACTATAATGTATACAAAGATGGTATTTGTCTGACTCCTGCTATCAAAAAGAGCAGAGAAAACTGTATTATAAGACAAAAACAATTAAGACACTGAACTGAAAGAAAGAAGGAAAGAAAGGAAAGAAAGGAAAGAAAGGAAAGAAAGGAAAAAAAGAAAAAGAAAGAAAGAAAGAAAGAAAGAAAGAAAGAAAAGAATTAACAAGATGCTACACTAAACAAAATTGATGTCAAAAAAAAAACTATTGCACAGCAATACATATTGTCGATTATGAATGAAAGGGTTTTATGTAGTCATTCGCCAGTCACTGACTCTTTCATATGTAGTTCAGCATAGTTGAAGGTGCTGATATTCTAAGTAACAAAGCACAACCTTGAAAAGCAGCACAGGCACGTATGTTTATACGGCTCCACAAGATTACATTCTTGAGCGAGTAAACACAAACAAGTGAAAACAGTTCATCAGGACAGCTCCTCCAGAGAAAACAAGCAGCTAGGACTGATTAGAGAACACAGAAACAGGAGGCTCTTCCACAACTGACTTACGAAGAATTTATTTATGACATTGAGTCTTCCTATGAAAAAAATGGATTTTTATTTATTCGTATTCTCTTCTATGTTGTTCATCAGAGTCTTTTTGCCATAACCACCTTCCTGATTCCAGGAGTAGCACAACTATTGTTCATTTTTATTTTTATTATCCTTTTTCTGCATCCTGGCCACTGACATCTCTTAGCCAAAGCCTGAATGATCATAAGTTAAAGTAGACACTGGAAGTAAAGCAAAAAGCACCCTTGTCCCTTTGATCATCACTGAACTCAACACATAGCAACTACATCTCAGCACAGCATTGCCAGATGCCCAGCAACAAGAAACACTCTGTCTCCCAAGGTCCGTCCACCCAAACTGTTTACCAGCTTCCCCGGAGAATTCTGGTAAACTCCCTAGAAAGGTGAAGCTAGACATGGTACATACAAGTATTATTCAGCCCACTTTCTCTAGTGCAATCTAATATTAACATCAGATTAATACTTAACATTAGCATTAATACTCTTTATGTATACAGATTGGTGCTTGTTAGTTTCAGAACTAAATAACATATTGATTAATGATATATTCATAAGTTTTTAAAACAATAAAATAGCTATTCCAGCTTGAAAAACAAGAGAGCCTTCTCAAATACTTATTCACCAGGCTATTTAGTTCTAATTATATAAATCTTCTATTTAGTCTTATGTTTGAATTATATCTTTCTCAATTAAACAAATTTTCAAGGGGCTGGCAAGACGGCTCAGTGATAAACGTTCCTGCTGCCGAGCCTGCAGACCTGAGTTCCTATCTGGGACCTATATGAGAAGAAAGAACTAACTCCTGCATGTTGAACTCTTCAGACACACAGTGAGATGTGTACACACAAAAAATAAAAAAATAAATGTACAAATATATAATATTTGAATTAAAAAATAAATTTTCAAAGTAATCATAATTAATTGGTATTAATTACTAAGATTAATTTAAAAAACAATTAGCTACCAAGGAAGACCCAAAATTTGTCTTAAATCTCAAGTTTTCTGTAATGGGGGTAGGGAAGGAAAATGCTCAGACTATACTCAAGACTGACCTCAAACCAGTCTAGACTAGCTCAAATGCTAAGCAATCCTCCTGTTGAGACTCCTACTAAGTCTTCAGATTCTTCCAAGTCTAACAGTGAATTAATAATACTTCTTACACATAAGAAAAAGTCTACAATGTTTTGCTTAATTAAGGAGAAAAATTTTGTTTTGTTTTGTTTTGTTTGGGTGTGCTGGCTTGTTTTGTTATTTATTCTTTTGCAATTTCATTATGTGTATGTATGCATGCTTTAGTCATATTCTGCAATGCCAAGGATCTAACCCTGGGAACCTGAGCTTATTACATGCTAGGCAAGTGCTGTTTGTTCAGAACTATCTCTACAGACCAGGGAAAAATTTAAAATCCTGCAGAGTAACAAGATTCAGCATGTCCAACTAAGTCACGAAATCATTTGAGTGTTAGTCTTTTACAACTATCTACTAGTTTCAAATTAAAAATTCCTTATTGAAACATTAGAACAGTGCATTATCAAAAAAGAGATTTTTTCATTAAAAATTTTTAACTAATGCTAGTTAATCTAGTTAAACACCTGTAATTCTAATAATTTCCTAAAATGATCAAGAATGATGAAATATAGGATAATTTTGACTATGTCAAAAATCTTCACAAACTCAGACAAATATCACATAAAAAGGATGCCAAAAAAGGGAAAGAAATCAACATTACATTAAATAATCCTTCATATATTACCAATTTCTTTGCTAAATTCACAAATCAACACTAAAATATCCATGCCGGTTTATCCTGGAATCACTTAACTCAAAGCTGGAAACCTGTAAGGCTAGCCCAGGGCTTCCCAAGCTTCCAGCGCCTAAGCTGCAGATTCACAGCGTGTGCAGCTGAGGCAGGGTCCAGGATGGTTTTCCTAACACACTGTAAGAATGGTTTATACTTTAGCCCATTCTATAGTTATAAATCTTCCTAAATCTAGATCCAGAAAACATTATATACAATTCTAAACTCTAAAAGCTTTTGAAAATCAACACTGTACGAAGCACTGTCCATACTACTTAATTTATTCCTTGGAATAACTTAGAAAATAGTGAAGTAGAGGTATACACTGAGAGAAAATGTTTCCTTGGCTCTGGAGTTAAATTTCAACTGTACTATTGATTAGCTGTGTAATCATCACATGCTTTCATTTCATTTCCTCACCCAGGTTATGAGTTACTGTGAGGAACAAATGAGCCCATGCCCCATTGGCCAACGTTAACTCAATCATGACTATCATTTCTATATAACAGTAGGTAAAGAGCAGCTGGAGATGTACAGAGCTCCATTGGTAAATTTCTTCCCAGCACACAGGAAATTCTGGATACAGTCCTCAGCACTGTGTACAACCAGGTGACATGTTACACCCTGTAATCTAGGACTCCAGTGGTGAAAGCAGGAAGATCAGAAAGTTCATCATCCTCAGCTACAGTGAGTTCAAGGAAAAATTGAGCTACATGAGTCCTTGATTCAGAAAGAAACAAACAGTGTGTGTGTGTCACACACATTAAAGGAATTAAGACATAAGGATTTGTCTCAATTTTCAAGGTCACACACCTAATACTGCAGTAGATGACAGTTAATACAGAAAACTCTAACTGGCCAAAATGTCAAGAAGAAGTGTTTGGTGACAAATGGAACATTATTATCGATCCTCCGAAGTTTCAGGGTGCATGCATCATGGAAGAGGGAACAATGTGATAACCATAAGGATGGCAGGACCCTGTAACAAAAATGTGTTCTAAACATGACACAACCATAGCACTCATGCATGCACTGCAGCTGTGGTTACATGCATGAGATGGAACCTCTAAATATTTTCTCATACACGGGGGAGGAACCCCTGAGGCCCCACCCCTCAGTACCTATTGACAGATATCGGTTACTAGAAGAGAAATTGTCCTTTCTTCAGTGGAGTAGCCTGATAGTTTATCCATACTCCAGTATTAAATAAACTCCAACCCACATTCCTGCAAGCAACTCTAATTAAACTCAGTGGGGCACACACACAAAAAGCTTGAAGGTAGGGACAGGTTGTTAAGAAGTTGTTACTGGAGGGGAAAAAAAGATGAAACGTGGAACAAAAGTTGTTTTTCTAAAGACTAAAAGTCCTATATACATGCATGAGATGGTCAAAAAATTTTTTTGTTCAAGACAGGGTTTGTCTGTATAGTTCTGACTGTCTGGAACTCACTCTGTAGACCAGGCTACCCTCTGAGAGGCCTAACAAGCAGCTGAAAGTCAGATGCCGATACTCACACTCAACCGATGGACCTAAGCCAGGACCTCTGTGGTTGAATTAGGGAAAGGCTGGAAGAAGCTGAGGAGTAGGGTGACCCCATAGCAAGATCAGCAGTCTCAATTAACCTGGACCCTCAGATCTCTCAGACACTGGACGACCAACCAGGCAGCATACACCAGCTGATATGAGACCCGAAACACGTATACAACAGAAGACTGCCTGGTCTGGCCTCAGTGAGAGAAGATACAACTAACCCCTCAAGAGACTTCAGGCTCCAGGGAGTAGGGAGGTCTGGTGGGATAGCGTTGGGATGAGGGCATCCTCTTGGAGAAGAGGGAGGAGGAATGGGATGAGGAACTGCTGGAGCGCAGACCAAGAGGGGGATAAGGACTGGACTGTAAAAAAGGTTCAAGAATAATAAGAAAAAAATTATTCAAAAGTCTCACTATCAAGAAATAGAATAAAAAAGATCATAGCAAATAGAAATAATTCATCTTCTAAAACTTTATGTCTATCAAAACATACTTATGTTCAAAATTTGAAGTTCACACATACAGCTGATACTAGAAACTATGTATTTCTACAAAATTACTATATATCTTTTAATATAAAATTCTCAAAGAGCTCACCTCTCACGTCAGTCTGATGGTAGCCGATTGTAACTAAGCAGCATTGTTCATAAATGCACTGCTTATTTCATTTTAGTCAGTCCTAGAACATCCTGGCATGTAAGAAGCGGGGCCAAGTGAAAATAGCTATTTTTGATCAGCAGGTGAACAAGCTGTCAGAACTCCCAGATGAAGTACCCTGGGCTCTGATTTAAGTTACAAGATGGGATAAGCTACTCTCAGAACTATAAAACCAAGTACACTCTTTACATTTGATTGATTGATTGATTGATTGATTGATTTTATGCGTGTTTTGCCTTCATGGGCATCATGTTCACAGAGATCAGATGAGGGTGTTGGATTCCCTAAAACTGGAGTTAGACAGTTATGAGCTGCTATGTAGTTGCTACGAATCAAATCCAAATCCTCTGCAAGAGCAGATAGCGCCCTTTACCTCTGACTCATCTTGTCAATCCCCAAGTACATTTTAATACATTACATGGCAGAGGGTAACCAAACAAATGGAGCCAAGAATCAAAGCTTATACAAATTTAATGCCAATCTAAGAAATTATATATAGTTCAACAACCAAAACAGCCCTAAAGTGGCATTTTCACAAGTCTAGCCTGTCTTCCTCCCACCTGATTCTTTCTATAGTTAAGCTGGAAGCTATTTTCTAGGAATTCCAATTGAGTGTTATCTTGACAAGAGACTCAAGCCTCATTAAGATTATAATACAATCAAGGACTGTTATAAACATGCCAATTTACTAAATATTAATCCATTTAGTAGCTAAAGGGGAAAAATAGAAAAGGAACAGAGGAGAGAGAAATACAGGGCAGGATGAGGGGAAAAGGTTAACAAGCGATGCTAAATGGAAGTGCACCTCTCCACCTGACCATATGGCTTCAAGCATCACATGGTCGTGCCAATACAACCCATGCCAACACCTCACTCTCCAAAACAAAACCTATTCAGAGCTCCATCCTCCTTCTCCCCAGGGAATAACACATAAAAATAGTTGCAACCTCTTGGCTAACTCCACATCCTCTAGCACAATCTACCTAACTAACGTGATTCACAGGAGCAGCCACACAAGCATCTGAAGTATCAATGTTGAGGTAAGGGCCCAACCATCACAGTTTATGCCCCGTAACAGAAGAACAGAAGAATCTTTCACTCATTTCAAGGTACCTAAAGTACCTTTGGGAGGATGCCTAAAGATGGTGATATGGTGTAAGTTTTCAATACAGCTGTTGAGTAGACAGGGACAGAGGACTTGTGAGGCCAGACACTTCAGTCATGCACTTGGATCCAAGCTAACTGACCAGCAGGAGAACTTGATTACAAGGAAATACCCTCAGAGTTTCTCCTTCCTGTTACAACTAGAAGGTGACCACAGTAAGTATATTATATATATATATACATATTGGTTCTTTGGTAATAGAACTTTCTCCTTCATACTTTCTATGATAATTATTTGCATACATGTAGATGACTTCCAAACAAATCCTTAAATTTTGTATTAAAGTAATGGTAATAAATTATCTCTCACAAACCAAGAGGACCCCAAGAATCTACTAATAAAGAAAGTATGTGAAAACAAGCGGCTATGAATTCAGTGGGTTTTAAGAGTGTATTTATTATTATTGTGTATACAACTGATGTGCACAGAGTCAGAGGACAATTCTTCGGAAGGGAGACTTCCCTTCCACTTTTGCATAAGTTCTGACGATAAACTCAAGTTTGTACAGCAGTACCTATACCCAGAGAGCCATCTTGTATCCTCAAATTCTGTGGTTTGTAACAAGAGTTTATCAATTCGGGAATACCTACACAAAGTATAAAGAAACAGCAGGCAAAATAATAATAACATACAGTATTTATTCAGAATACAAACTAAATTAAACAGCATTCTTCCTCCTTGCTCCCATAATGCAAACAGAGGAATCAATGAATTAGGGAACAGAAACAACTAGCATTAAAATTAAATTAAAAATCATTATTTCCTGAATGCTTTCTCTGATGCAGAAAGAACATGCAGACTATATAGAATGCCGATGGGGTGTATAGAAGTAAGCAATCCCGCAGACTTCCCACAAATACTCAAAGTCAAGAAGAAAATAAAATGCACGACTGGTTTGCTACAATTTTCTGGATTTCTGCCAAGAGGTTTAGCAGACAGAGAGGTAGGAAACAGACTAATCAAGAAACTACTAGAAATCTATTGATTATAATAGCTGTCAATAAAAAGTTTTTAAAAAAATAAAATTTTAACACCGAAAGGTATTTGGGTTTTGTTGTTGTTGTTGTTTTGGTTTTCACTTTAATGAACTTGAGGGTTGGAGAGATGGCTCAGAAGTTAAAGGCACTCACTGACTGCTCTTCTGGAGAAGCTGGTCTGATTCCCAGCACCCACAAAGTGACTCACACTATATATAACTCTAATTTCAGGGATACTGACACCTTCTGGCTTCTCTGAACACCAGGCATGCAAATGCTGCAGACATAAATACAGGCAAACTATTCACACACATAAAAAGTAAATAAGTCTTAATTTTTTAAATAATTTGTTTTTATTTAACGTACAACAGTGTTTTGCCTACACATATGTCTGTCAGAGGGTGTCAGATGACCTGAAATTGGAATGACAGGTGTGAGCTGCCATGTGGGTGCTGAGAATTGAACCCAGGTCCTATGGAAGAGCAGCCAGTGCTCTGAACCACTGAGCCATCTCTTCAGCCCCAAATTTTTAAAAAATAAAATTTCAATACTCACGTAAAAACAAAACACACACACACACTCATGCGCACGGACACATACAAAATGACGATGCCCTCATCTATATATTATGCCACAAACGTTGGTTAGTACATGCTATTAAAGAATGCTTACTTCAGAGAAGAGAGAATCTTATGACAAAATTTTCACTATTTAGAAAACATAAACATTATTGGTATTTACAATCATTTCCCTTTGCCAGATTAAGGTCAAATTTAAACTCTTTAGCAATAACAATGATGTATTTCTTATCCAAAAATTCTCTTAAAAATAAATGAAATAAAAAAAATTTAATTGAAAGCAAAAATTTAAATATACCAAAGATTAAGACACTTAAACTTCCACTGTGAGTTAATTATGAGTTAACAGAATTCATTACACCAAAAAATATCAATCTTATTTATTTTGAATAAGCTTTATCTATCAGCATATTTATTCTAATTATTTTCACTAAACAAAATTGTATACTGTCAAAATATGCAGAGCTATTAGAGAAAATTATAACACTCCCTTTTTAAAGGAAATGATAGACAGGTTCTGTCAGGCAGTGGGACACAGGGGACGGGGTGAGAGCTATATATTTCTAAAAATACCTTGTTCTATATCTGACCTTCAAACAGTACAAATATTTTACATAATTATGAAAACTACACTCAGAGAGACTAACCACATATAGAGAAACTCCTTCCAGTGTATTCACAGCATGGCAAACTAACACTGGATCTTTACTGGAAAATAGCCTAAGAATAGCAGCCAAAATACCTCTATCACTTTAAAGAGCCTTAAGTATTTTATCTTTCTGCAAAAAGCAATGCTGGCAATAAAATGCATCAAGACTAACAAATGTTCTTAGGATCAACCCTCAAGCACCAGAAAGTGACCCACTTACACTAGGAGGATCCCAGAGACATCCACCTCTCCCACCCGTGCCATGGTCAGAGCAGTGCCTGTGATGGACTGATCGACTCTGCAAAACATCCCAGTGATCTCTTCTAAGACTGATAACAATCCTATCATTCTCTTAAAGGTTAAGAGAGAATTAAACAACCACCAAGGTCATCAGTGTTGACAAAAATAAAGGTTGTTAAGAAATATTTCATATCATGATGGATATACTGCAACTCTTAATGAATTACATGTCTACATAATCTATCTGATAACCCTTGAACAAAAAAGTAACAGAAACAGATGCCTCATGGAGTAATGCTATACCAACACCACTATCCATGGATTGTGCTACTAGGAAAAATAAAATTAAATGTGAACCTTATTTTAAAAATGCAGAAAACAGAAAATGTTACAAATGCCATGGAAATGAATTAAGCAAAATTCATATGGTAGAAAACACCAGAGGGTAAAAACAGAAGGAAACAAAGTTTCTTCAACAAGTAAAATTCAAGAGGAAAAAATGATGTGGAATAAGAGCAGGAAGCAATCTGTAGATTAAAACAGCATGTACTGAAATTTCTCAAACTGATTTTAAACAAAGTATGGCGGAAAGAAGAAAGCAAGAAGAAGAAAACAAGAAATTTGGTAGTTCTAAGCATTGTTAGAATAATGATATTAATAAGTTGCTATTTAATTTTTAGCTGGCATAATGATATTATAGTTTTTAACAAAAGGAATTTTTAAAATATAGTTTGAAGATGAAATCAAATACCTGAGTTTCTTCAAGATCATCTTCACAGTTCTTAATGGAGAAAAAGTACAAAGCATGGACCTACAATAGGCTGTGGGTTGACAAGCACTTAAGCTGGCATGAGCACAGAGTGCTTGGTACATAGTTCTTCCTACTTCCCTGTTGGTATATTATGTTTCCTACTGTTACACTTGAAATCTTTCACTGGAATATTTTTAAAACACAACAACCATAACACTTAGTTAGATAGTCGTACACTTTCTCTTAAGTAGTCACTGCAGGGAGATAATTAATGCCTAAACATGCTACATGTTTACACACCAGGAAACCCAATTTGAGTTAGTCATTTCCTATGATTAGTTAACTGTGGTGCAACACACATGAAGTATTCCACTAAGAAAAATAGTGTTTTAAATACGGAACTACTGGGCATAATGGAATACACCTTTAGTCCCAGCACTCAAGAGGCAGAGGCAGGTGGATCTTGTGAGTTTGAGGCCAGCCTGGTCAGGTTCCAGGACAATAAGGGCCACACAACAAATCCTGTCTCAAAAACTCAAATTGATGATGATGGTGATGATGATGATGATGGTGATGAACTAAGTACTGAGCTCTAATATCATGTTTTATATATGGGAGAAAGTAAACACCTGATGTAAAAACTACTATCCTTCAAAGACTGTTTTGGATATTTCAGACTGATTGTATGATAGTTAGGTATGTGTTAAGCTTTAATATTGAAAGTATAAATAAAATAGCTTCTGCTTCTAAGGGAAAGAGGATAATATAAACTCAGCACACTGGCTTGTGTCAGAATCTCAACATTAAGGAGCTGGATGCAGAAGGATCCAGTCTGTGGCCTGCATGTCCTAGAGTAAAAAAGAAGATGGGGAAGGCAGCCACATGGCTCAGCAGGCTGAAGACTTCTACACACACTTGGCAACCTATGGACAGGTGAGACTGTACTCCCAGTCATCCTCTAACCTCCCCACACATGCATGGTAGCACACACACACACACACAAACACACACACACATACACATATTACAATAAATTTTTAAAAGATAAAATACACATGTAGCAATATAAAAAGTGCCATAAATCGAATGAGTGGTAGTTTTTAAATATAAGTTAGTACTTCCGACCTGAAGCAATTCTCAAATTCCTTTTTAACTGTCTTCAAACAGTAGTCTTATGACCTGGGATAATATATCAGAATAGAGTGCATACCTAGTCTACACAAGAAAAACTCATAGAGAAAGCCTTAGTTCTCAGTATAAAAAATAAAGATGACACCATAACAAATGACACTTTTGTGATTTGACCAAATATGTATATGTATATGTATATCCTTTTGCTAAATGGACATGCTGCCAAACTGCCTTCTAAACATTTATGCTTCTCCACATAGGGTAGTTCTGCTCTCGGTCTTAGCCAGAGACTCTTCTTTGTGCAGTGGGCAGCAGTTAAAGCAGTGACTCACAGCAGTCAAAGCGCTGACTATAAGTTAAAGTTCAGAGTTCAGCCCTAAACAGGATATCTCCAACAGAACCCTACTCACCCAACAGAGGCTCAGAGAATATCACAGAATGGGGGGGGCAAAAATATGTAAGATGCAGAGGATGTTCTGAAATGTCGTCTGCTAGACAGGAGGCGCTCATCACATTCAAACACTCCCTGCACAGGATCAAGCCAGCTTGGTCAGTCAGCATTAGAGCAGGCTGAACTAACGAAGCCTCGGGATTGCAGAAAAAGAGGATGAAGAGAGGACACAATATGAAGGTGAAAGGAGGAGATGCTGGGGATTATATGAAAGAGCAGAAAAGGGAACTGAAGATGGGATTATCAAAATATATCAAAGAATAGACAAACGATATGAAAGAAAAATCATCTCTTCTAGGAATTCAGCCATCTCCTTTCCACTACTGTCAAGAATACTCCAAATGCTGTAATAGACACTGCTTCCCTGTGCTTATTACAAAGAACTTAAAAACTGAAAAAGGGTTCAGAAAGTCACCCCATTTCATTTGTCCAACATATATGTTTTTCTTCCCTAATAATCTAGGTTCTAAATAAACATTTAAAAATCACTATGAATTGAGGTTTCTCACTTTTTTTAAAACTCAGAAAATTCTGTCTGGGATTAACAAACTTAAGACCTTAACAAAGCTGCAATCAGATAAACAAAGTCCAATAGTGGTATCAACCATGAAAATGAACAAGATACATACGCACTGCAGCCATGCTCTCCACACATGCTCTACAGGGTTACTTGGTGCTGAGTCTAATTTTGTTTGAAAAATAGTCTCTCACTAGGTTACCCTTTCTGGTCTGGAATCCTAGCCTCAAGTTAACCTCCTCATTAGTCTTAGGAGTAGCAGTCATGCTGCAAAAGTAAAATTTTACTCGTGTTTTAATTAAAGAAAAATGACAATTGTCTGTACCTAAGTCACTATCAAAGTGAGAAAACAAGAGACGAGTACATCTTTAAACTGCAGACAGCCCATTTCTTAGTGAAGGTTAAGGCATAAACACATGTTCATTTCACAAAGGAATCTGACTTAAGCATTCCTTCATCCTAGTTTAAATTTAGAATAAACCCAATTACCTCAGGAATAACTCAGTGGAGTAAGGGAGTAAAAAATCAGAAATTACAAAAGGGGGGTTGCACACAGAAAATGTTTGTAATCTGTTAAGAGTGAGAAAAAGGACCAAGAAAAATAAAAATTACTTTGTAAGTGTACCTGTGATTATTTCTAAACACAAGAAAACGTATAATCCTCAGGATTAGCCTTACAATTATGCATACAATCCTCAAATGTTCTTGGTTTTCTAATCCATCACTTTTTCTGAACATATAACATCAAGTTTCTATGTTAAACCATCCTCTTGGAACCTTCCCCTCCTACCAGTGAGCAAAGCCTGTTCATGTTTTACCTTTATATTTCCTGGAGTTGCCCTCTAAAGCCTTAGGCAAATCTTTCACTGTAGCTACCTGACTGGTGGTCTGGATAAGAATGGCCCCATGTGCTCACATATTTGAATGCTTGACTCACAGTTAGTGGACAGTAGGTAGGGTTGGACTGTAGGTAGGGTTAAGATTAGGATCTGTCACTTTGTTGGCAGTGTGCCTTTGGTGGGTAGGTTTTGAGGTTTCAAAAGCCCACACCAGGTTCACTCCCAAGATGTCTCTCTGCCTCCATCTTGGGGATCAGATGTAATCTCTCAGCTATCACTCCGATGCCATGTCTGCTTGCTTGTCCTCATGCTTCTGCCTTGGTAATCATGGAGTAACCTTCTGAAACTGTTAGCAAGCCCTCAATTAAATGTTTTCTTTTATAAATTGCCTTGGACATGAGTCTCTTCAGAGAAATAGAATAGCAACTAATACAATGACTCTCCTTAGTGTCAAAACAATCTTTGAAAAGATTAAAAAATCCTTTTCCACAAGTAAGACCAGTTAATTCTCTTGCTTATGTCTGCTAGGATAGAATACTTTTCCACTCCAGAAAGAGTCTCTCTCTAGCAAGTTCTTTCCAAGAGCCAGCACAGTGCTATCTTTCATGAAGTAACCTTTTTCTTTTAGACATCTGTTTTGGAGAGTTTTATGTCAACTTGATATAAGTAAAGTTATCTGAAAGGAGAAAATCTCAATTGAGAAAATGCCTTCATAAGATACAACTCCAATTTTCGCAATTAGTCACTGAGGGGAAAGAGCCCAGCCCATTGTGCATGATGCTATCCTTGGGCTGGTGGTCTAGGTTCTCTAATAACTCAGGCTGAGCAAGGCATGGGAAACAAGCCAGTAATTAGCACCTCTCCATCAGCTCCTGCTTCCAGGTTCTTGCCCTGTTTGGTTTCCTGTCCTGACTTCCTTTGATGATGATATGGAAGTGTAAACCAAATAAACCCTTTCTTTCCAAGTTGCTTTGGTCATGGAGTTTCATTAAAGCAGTAGTAACCCAAACTAAGACAGGCACTGTGCATTTTTACATAATGTAGTATGTGTGTCGGAAGTTCCAAGGGAGTGAAGTCCTGGGTGATGTGCATTTTGACATGGGCAGTCTGTTGAGGACTCCAAGACCAATTGGCCCATGGGAAATTGGCCAAGTCATTACCCATACAGCCAGGCTGAAGTGAAAAGACAAAGCTGCTTTCCGGAGACCAGTATGAGTATTTATGAATGACTGGTCATTGTGTGCAAAGACTAACAAGTGCAGGGTCCTCCTCCCTGATGTCCACAGCCTGAGACGGCTAGCCTACAGAGCCATTCTACTGAAACTAGCCAAGCCTCCCACATCCTGTACCTAATAAACCTGCTGAGATCCCAAATAGCCTTGGAGCACTCCACCTGATCTCAGTTTCAATGTGCACATCTGTGTGTCTGTCTTTTCTTTAATGTCATATCACCTAAGCTAAGGGGGGAAGAAACATAGCTTAAACCCCATAACACAACCCAAGCTTCATCTACTTGGCATTACAGCCTTAGCAAGTTATTCTGAGTTTCATAATTCAAATGCATGTGAAATTAAGTAAATATATACAAGATCACTTAAATTGTAAAAAGTAGGGCCAGTTAAATGGTTCGGTAAGCTAAAGCACTAGCCACCAAGCTTATTGACCTGAGTTTGCTCCCTGGACACACAGTGTGGGAAAAGAAAAACTGACTGCCAAATTCCTCTACGCTCCAATACATAGCATGCACATGTGCACACACACAAAACAACTGTAATAAAAATTTTAAATTTTGAAATATGACATGCATTCTGCTTAGTAAATGGGTTTTAATTACTAGTTAACATGGTAATACTATAATTATGTGCAAGTTGTATTTTCACAGAGTACTATTTTCTTATTTTTCCTATAAGTTATCAGCAAATTTGTTTTACAGTTCACCTAATTCTGACTAAAAACCCACTGAAATTGTAAGAAAATATTTTCAGTAAAGTCTTTATTCATATTCACCATATTTACCCAGGTCCATTCTTAAAGCCTGGAAGTAATGAACTTCTAAACGTTTTCATTTTTAAAAGAAATTGAAGCAATCTACTGACAGTCATGTCTGAAGTCTCACATTTTCAACTTCAATGGAAAAAACAAAAATTACATGTAAAATTAGCAACATGTGTTGGCTGACAGGTTCGGTGGTACATGCCTGTAACTCATGCACTCCAGTACATGGTCAAATTCCAAACCTAGCCTGGGCTGCATGGAGTAGCAAGCCAGCATAGGGGGCTCTGCCAAATACATAAATAATTTACAGATAAGCTGATTTTCTTTTAGCAATATTAATCAGTATCAATCACAAATTTTCAGTCCCATGTAGGTTTTTCTTGAGACTAAAATAAGTAGTTTCTTTCAAACCACTATACATAAAATTCTAACGCAGAAGTAAGAGAAGGTGGCCTAAATAGGACTGCTTTTCATTCTGTCTTAAATCCTTACTGTTATACACTGAAACAAGTAAAATCTATCAAATCTGGGACTGCACAATGTAAATTATTCCTGAAAGGCAGCGTATATAAAAGCAAAAGCATTTTGCTTTGTAGTTCACTGTCAGGCACATACAGAACACACACCCCTAGCCAAAGCAGCACAAATGGGCAAAACTAGTATGGTAGGCCAAGAGGTTCTGGAGCCTTGTTGATCCATGTCAAACTAGCATCCTATAACCATTCCAGTAAGGAAGTCACAGAGCAACAGCACAGACTTTAGGTCTCTCTCTGTATCCCACAGAACCAATCCGAACCCTCTAAAGAGGACACAACCCTACAACTTTCTAAGCTATTCAATACATCAAAGGTTTAGTTAGACTGCTGCCTGAAGACTCTTCATCCAATGTCCAATTATAACCCACCATAGGACTGGTTCTGAACCTAGGAGCCCTGTTACCATGAAGCAATACATTTATTATTAGTCCTGTCCCATACTCTAACCATAGTTCTTCTCCTTATTGAGTTTCCAATTTTCCCTCCTTTCTAAAGCTTCCCTTTAGGCTCACTCTGTTCCATTGTAAAAACAAACACTCCCATAAAATCAAAAACTTCACTGTCTTGTATAAGGAGAAGCCACTTCCCCTGCAGCCTCTCCAAGACTGATTATTCTTTCATCTCTCATTATTATCATATTTTGTGTTTATCATTATCACTACTATCATTTTCTAGTCACAAGCCATGAGCAACTTTCTACAACAACAACAACAACGACAACAACAAATACTGGTAATATTGCTGCTCCTGAACAAGTCTTGTACATTAGGAAATAGTTCAGGAAAGGAGGGGTAAGGAGTCATTTTAACATTCTACTTCCAGGATATGCCGCTTACAAAGTACATCTTAGAAGAACTAAGGATAAAAACCTTAGCATTGATTTGCATTTTTCTGATCACTAAGAACTTTGAACACTTCTTCAGGTGCTTCTCAGCCATTCGAGATTTCTCTGTTGTGAATTCTCAGTTTAGTTCTATACCCCATTTTTTTGATTGGGTTGTTTGGTTTCTTGGTGATTAGCTTCTTGAGTTCTTTATATATTTTATATATTAGCCCTCTATCAGATGTAGGGTTAATGAAGATTTTTTTCCCAATCTGTAGGTTGCCGATTTTGTTCTATTGACTATGTCCTTTTCCTTACGGAAGCTTTCCAGTTTCAACCCAGACACAAAACCTTAGACACACAATTTGTCCTGCCTTCAAGATGTACAGAGTTAAAAGATGCAACAGATTTTGAGAGAAGGCCCAAACAATGCTTGGCCCAGCTTGATATCTGTGTCATAAAGAGGGAGCCCAGCCATGACATTATTAATGATATTCTTCTACACTTGCAGACAGAAGCCCAGCATACCTATCATCAGAGAGGCTTCACCCAGCTACTGATGCAGCAAACAGTTGCAGAGATCCACAGCCAAACAGTAGGCAGAGCTTGGGGAATCCTGTGGAAGAGGGGCAGGAAGGATTCAAGGAGCCAGAGGGGTCAAGGATACCACAAGAAAACCTACAGAATCAACTAACCTAGGCCCACAGAGACTCAGAGACTGAACTGCCAACCAGAGAGCATGAATGGGTCTGACCTAGGCCCTCTGCACATATGTAACAGTTGTGCAGCTGGGTTTTCATATGGGACTCCTAAGTGGGTGCAGGATCTGTCTCGTCTATATTGCCTGCCTTTGAATCCCTTTCCCCTAACTGGGTTGCCTTGTCTAGCCTCAGCAGAATATGGACCTAGTCTTACTGCAACTTGATATGCCAAGTTTGGTTGATATCCTTGAGAAAGTAAGTCAATTTGTGATATGCAGAGAGTATCTTAGCTACTTTCTATTGTGAAAAAACACCATAATCAAGGCAGCTTATAGTAGAAAGTGTATAACCTGGCTTATGGTTTCAGAGGGTTAGAGTCCATGATGGCAAAACTAAGACAAGGTGTCAGGAACTTATATCTGGAACTAAGAGCAGGAGTCAGAGAGCACAACGGAATGGTGCAAGCTTTTTTGAAACATTAAAGCCTACCCCCAGTGACACACCTCCTCCAACAAGGCCAATCCTGCTAACTCTTCCCAAACTGTTCTATTAACTGGGGACCAAGTATTCAAACATATGAGCCTATGGGAGCCATTCTCATTCAAACTACCACAAAATATTAGAGTCCCCACATAAACATAATGACAGCCATTTATATATGTTTTACATTAATTTTATTATTTAACTTTTTTTGATACTGGACATTCATTCTAGAGGATTTTTTTGATTGTAAAATGAAATTTAATAAACCATAAAAATAATCTCAAAGCCCATTTTTCTTAAACCTATATATAATTAATATCCACTAATTTCTAAAGTCAATTATTTAGTTCTGTACATTTTATGTATTCTATTTTTTATGTTTTCTCCAACCTCTAGCCAAGATTCTTTCAAACAGAATCAGACTACTGTAGTATTCTGTGTTGAACTCTTAGGTTTTAGATTAGAAGGATAGTAAGAAGAGAGAGAGAGAGAGAGAGAGAGAGAGAGAGAGAGAGAAAGAGAGAGAGAGAGAAAGAGAGAGAGAGAGAGAAAGAAAGAAAGAAAGAGAGAAAGAGAAGGAAAGAAAAAAAAATATATATATATCACATAAAAACACTGATAATTCTAAAACATTTCAGTCTGATTAAACACCAATGCTGTTTGCCATTAAAAAAAGAAAAAGATTTATTTCAAATTCAGTAGCAGAAATCAAGAATGAATTACAAAGTATCTTATGGCTTGAAGAAACACTGGGTAACATGTATCATATCCATATCTTGAAGTCACATCATTACCTTATAAAATTTACATAATAACTGAAACGCAATGAAAGTTCTGTTTCATAGTTATTTCTTCCATTGGAATAGTACCACTTCCATCCATTTGATAACCTCCAAACCTCAAGAGATGTGGACCTGAAAGGCTATTTTTTGCATATGCTGGTTGTCCAATAACAATGAAAAAAACTTAAAAACTCACAATGCAAAGGATTACATATCTATCTTGTTCCAAACCACAAGCAGGCTAAAACAGTCTCAATGTTTCAGGAATAAAATCAATTCAAGATTAAACAAAGTAATATCCAAGACCTTTTCAAATATGAGGTTCAGGTCAAGGATTAAGCTCAAGGAGTCAATATTCACTTTAGGATTTTCACAAAGGCATGAGACTTGACAGTGTCTCAGAAAACTGGAGAAAACAGCACTACAAAGTTAACAATGACAAACTATCTCAGTTGACACATACTAGTTTCTCATGCTACAGAATATGCTATGTAGATCATCACACTAGTTTATAAACATCTGAATAGGGTAGAAATGGGCTATTAACAGCAAAATCTCTGATACCCACGACTTCTGTAAACAATGGATGGTTAGATGGACAAAATGACCCAGTAGTAGTCTGTGTAAGAAGTATTTTAATCCAGAGAATCTGGTAGGCCCTGAACATTTTGAAAATGTTCCCTGCCCCAAATTTTCCAACTCTGAAATCAATGATAACATTTTTATTCACACATACTTGTAAACTTTCACAGGAACATTAAAAGTCATCAAACTGAAACATTCAACAAAGTACCAGGAAAATCAGCCATTTTGTACTATTATAAGCAACTGTATTAAGTTATTTTTGACTTGACTTAATTTTTCTTGAGGGACTGTTAAGATTCCTTCTATCAACACATACTTTAGTGTGAAGTACCCAGTTTAAAGTTCTTTTTCAGACTGTGAAAATGCAACTTTAATCATCACTCTCAAGTACTCACACTGGTAGAAAAAAAAATACAGTAAGTAAATATGAAGTATGCAGCGATCAGACCAGGGTGCAAGTATTATTTTCACTAGGCTAATAGGATTTGGAAGTCTGTCAGTAAAATTCAAAATACTACCCAAGAATATGTAAATCTTTCGAAAAACAAAGAACAGATCCAAAAGTCTTACAGGTTTTGTTTAGTGACAGAGCACCTGCTATGACATAGACTCTTAACACCCACGGAAGAGAAAAAAACAAGGATTCACAGACTTTCTCTACCTTGCCTTCTGGATTCTTTTCTAGAGCAGCTGCAGGTGGTCAGGAAGTGAGGACAGTGCTGCTGCTGAAGCTGAGTCAGGACTGCCAGCTCATCCCAATGCAGTAACAGCTTCACCTGGAGTTGTATGGCTAAGCCAAGTCAGATTCAACTTTGAACCACATTCCCCAACCTTCTTTTTCTCTTAATTTTACCCTTTAATCAGGTAATTTGTTTCATGCTGGCAAAAGAATGTAAGACCTCAGTTTTAATGGCCAAAGTGTGGCAAAGAACTAAATTTAGCCGTGACAGTGAGGCGTCTGAGCACAGGTTTCTTAGTCTGCCTCACCACATCACCAGATCTTATTAGCATGCATCTAACACAAAGTAGCCACAGGCTCATTTGATAAACAAATCTACCTCCAGTACAATTTTAACTAAAGCCTTATAAGTATTATTTATAATAACATGTTTCAATTTTCTTTTCAAAAATTTTCCAAAGTTGTTATTATCTCATTTTTACTCACAAGGAAACTAATGGTTACAAAGTTCAAAGAGCTATTTCACAATCCCATCATTAAATAGGAATTGTGATTCATTCCTTATAATGCTCAGCTTATAGGCTAATTTGTATGTTGTCTCACTCCTGTAATAATATTAGCAACAGACTTAAGTATACACCACTACTATTCAAACATATGCATTTGCTCAATTACAATTTTTTTTAATATTTAAAGCAATTTAAATGCTATCATTTGCTGTAATTCAAAGTTCTCTCTACTGAATATTTGGGACATTATATTATCAAAATAAAACCTGACTCTAAAATAGAAACTTAAATTCTAGAGTACTGCCAGATGAGACATACCTGACAGTCTGTGAAGTCACAAAATTTAAAACCCATAATCTGAGACGCTTGCTCAGGAAAAGAAACCCATGAAGTCACTGATGTTTCCCATCAAATGCCTCTCTTCACCAGCCAGCACTGGGAACTCTCAGGACAGAAGCCAAGTCTTTGTTCATGCTCCCTATTTTTCCCTGCTACTTGGTTACTCAGCTTCGTTGATTTCACCTATCTCAATCTACTTCAAATATCCCTTCAAACCTTTTAATGTAAAGTAGAAATAACACAAACCCTCAGTAAGCGTTGAGTACTACACACCTAGCAATATGATTACATTAAAACATACAGCCTTTTATTATCTGCAAAAGTTAACACTTATAGTCTGGATCTAAGGACAGATCCTTATGAAATTAGTTTTGTCTGTCCACCTTCATGTGAAGTCTAGAGATTAAACTCAGGTCACCAAGCTTATAAGCAAATGGCTTTATGTGCTAGACCAGGCCCCAAATTAAAGTTCTGGGATGGGAAGTTCAAATCCCCTGCACCAGCATATGTACTTAGCAGCAAAAATCTGGTGTTTATTACAACTCTGCTAGGGGTGAAGGTCACAGGGTGAATACAGGGGGCTTGCTGGTCAGCAAGACTAGCAGAATCAGTGGAGTCCAGATTTAATCAGAGATCTATCTCAAAATTGAGGCAGAGAGCACTAGAGAAAGACACTCTTCCAAAACTCCTGGCTTCTACACACACAGACCACATATACACTCTATACACACTACACACACACACACACACACACACACACACACGATATGTAAAGTTTAAAGATAAAAAACTCATAGAATGGTAGAAAATACTTGCAACCTTAACTGTGGTAGGGTTTACTGTTCATAACATGTAAGGGATTCTAACATTTTAATTTAAGAAAGCCAATAATCTATTTTAATGATGAACAAAAGGCCAATAGGAAAATGCAAATTAAAGCTACAATGAGATATTACTTCACATCTACCTGTTAGAGTAGCTATTATCAAAAAGATGAAAGATAACAACAGTAGCATGGAAATTGGTACAGCTGTCATGGTATTGGATCCATGCCCATTCTTCAAATAACTGAAGCAGAAAAAGCTGTATGAATCCCACAGTACAAACTTTTGATACACATCTAAAGACTTGAACTATATGTCAAAGGGATATGTTCACTGTACATTACAACACTTTTCAGAACATCCAAACAGCTAATCAACTTAAAGGGTCCATCAGGATGAATAGAGGGCGCATTTACTACAAGATAGGTGAACATGAAATAAACCAAGCAAAGGAAGAAACACTTCACAATCTCACATACAGATGGCAAACTGAACTCACATATGAAGGAAGAATGGCTTTATCAGGATTTATCTGGTAGAGACGGCAATGGCTGGTCAAAGGCTACAAAGTTTCAAATAGGGAGGAATTTTTTAGATAAGCTAAACAGAGAGACTAGTATCAATGTATTTATTTAAAAGCTAAGTAAAGTTCATTTTTAAAAGGATGACTGTAGAATCTGGAAATGCTGTAACTGCTATCAATACTCAACAACATGCTGCTATTATTGAGGTGTGTGTGTGTCAAATTATATTGATAAAATTTGAATTTTTAGAGGCTTAAACTGTGCTATCAACTTAGGAAAAACATATCCCAATTTACTATGGTAAAATGTTGTTTCACAGAAATTAACAGTCACATTGGGCTAGAAAAAGTAAACAATTTTTCCAGTTGCACAGAGGTAATGCACGGTATTAAACAAGTAAAGTCCTACCTATAAGAATTTGACTACAGAAAGGAATCAAGAATTCTTGATTAAATAACGAAAGAAAAGTGAGGTGACGGATATGTTAGTTAGCTTCACTTAATCATTTCAAACTATACATTAATTCAAAATACCACGATGTACTCTACTAAACATACAAGATTGTGAAAATAAAACATTCGTTTAAAAATTAAATCTTGTGGGAAGGTGGTGATGAATGCCTTTGATCCCAGCTCTTGGAAGCCAGAGGCAGGGGCATCACAGTGAGTTCAAGGTCAGTTGGTCTATGGAGAAAGTTCCAGGTTAGCAAGGACTATACAGAGAAACCCTTCCAGATAGCTCTCTATGAGTTCAAGGCCAGCCTGGTCTATATAAAGTTTAAGAACAGTAAGGACTACATGAGACCCTGTCTCAACAAAACAAAACAAAACAACACAACTATTCAGCTTAGCTCTTCTAATCATGCCAAACAAGGAAAGTGTACACTAGCAAGCCAGGGTCATTCTGGTGAAAACCTTCCACCCCTTTTGTAAAGTCCTTTCCACACCTCTTCACATGCCTTGAATACGAGTAAGCCTCCTAAGTTCTTGTTCTGGTTAGCAGCCTCCACAATGCCATTAATAAATAATTAAAGAAGCAGCTCATAGAGTTTAAGGATTTATCGATCCCAAGAGTATTTCCACCATAAATACACTAATCAATAAAATCCTGCCATACTATTTTACATAGTACTTACAGGCAAGTGTATGTGTACAGTTATGTACTAAACGGTCCCTAGAAGCTCAGCCCTTTCCTTGATGCACAACCATCCACTAAGTCTCAAAGCTTCACCACATAAAGCACAGGCATTTCTGGAAGTCTCCATGGTCACATAACTTTGCAATAAGCTATAACTGTATCACTTTCTTTCTGAGTCAATCACCCATAGAAAGCAATGAGCAGTCCTCCAGAGAGGAAACTGATTTCATTTTCGTTGAACAAGTATCCTCCTAATTCATCTGAACCACAAAGCCTTTTAATTTCTTAACAAGCTGGGACTGCTACAAGTCCTACCATTAAGGTCTTTTCCATCTGTTTCATATCTGTTAACCTTGAAGTAAAAAACAAATGTTCATATCTAAAAATCAATAAAGTGGATGAAGTGCTTTAACACAGATATAAACTATTTTATTTAAAATTCACTTAATGCTCCATATATACACGTCTAGGCACTTTCTATCTCCATCTCCCACTGCATCTCTCATTCTCTTTTTTGGCTGCTGTCTGTTTCTGAGGCAGGGTCTCATGGACCCCAGACTGGCTTAAGAGCCAGATGTTGGCCTAGCTCCTCTTGCTCCTACTTCTCAAGTGCTAGAACTGCAGGTCAGAGCCATCTTGCCTGTCCATTGTTTGTCCCGGCACAGAAATGGCAAATGACTGACAACTGATGACACAAAACAGCCTTATGCCGTCTCACCACAATCAACTCAGCACATTTTCCTCCATCTCCTAGTACTTTTTCTTAGCTGTCATAAACTATTTCTAGAATTATAACAGCTTCTGAATCAGTATAGCTTCTGAAATATCAAGAAAACTTTAATAGTTTACTAACAAAATTCAGTGATATTTAACAATATTTTAATACTAAGAAAATTCACACTAATTAAAACAAACTGACGTTTAAAAAGTCCCAATTTTGAGATGTAACATTTACTTTTCAGAAGCAGAAAGCCAGAAAATATTAAGCAAATATTTTCAAATGTTTCAGATAAATTTCTGCAAATGTTATAGGAGAAACATTAAAAACAGTAAGTCTTATAATGACAAAATCACAGGAAGAAATCTTAACTGGATATTAAAAGTACCTATCTCATCCATGATGGAAAATATAAAGATATACAAGTACACAAAATGGATAAAGAGTCTTCCAAATAATTCAACTGCACTAAAAAATACTTTAAAGCAAAAAATGAAGCCGAAAAGTTAAAAATGAGAACTGCCTAACTAGGCCTACACTTTCATTCACACCACTATCTTTTACAAGTTTCAAAGTTCAATGTAGATATTAGTTTACTTAATTGAGTAATTTTCCCTTTTACCTTATACAAAATAGCTCTTAATGAATAACTCACGTTATCTCATTCCTGAAGTTTCAATTAAATGCATAATTTTGACAAAAGCAAAAGTGAATATTTTCATATGAATTATTATTATTGATATTATGATCATATATGTACCCTCACTTTACTTTATTAAGACTAGCACAGTGACAGTATCAAAGTGGAAACAAAATAAAAAGGATAGGAATGGAAGAAAGGAGAAGAAAGGAAGAAGGGAAAGAGGAGGAGAGGGAAGAGGAGGGACTCTACATTGTGTGGGAGGTCTCAACACATCACAGAACTGTAAATAAGAAGGCTTAAGGGTGAGGCTTCTGTGGTTTTTAATCAAGTTATTTTCACCTTCTCAATCCATTTTGTCACACACCTAATGGTGACAATATCACCTACCCTAGCTCACTACCTTCTGACCAGGGAAAATGCCTGCTGAACATGACTAGTAAAAAAGTAAGAAAACCTTTCACGATTCAGCTCATCACATTAGATTTTGAGATCTAACAATTAAATCACATCCCCTAAATCCTAAGACCTGCTGACTGGTGTAAGTTATCACTTGCAGACACACAAAGTCATCTGTATCTACAATATTTCAAAACAGGACTGTTTACCGGGCCTTTTAAAAGAAAAGGACAAGCTAAGTTCAGCAAAACTCTCAAGTAATGAATTCTTTTCTGTTCAACTGATAACAATATTCCGACGAGGAAGTAAGATGTTTTGAAATTGGTCAAGAAAGCTGAAAACTACTCACTGAAAGGCAGCTGAGCAAAGTGGTTAGTTTCTGAGCTGAGTCAGGAGATGCGATTTCTAGTGTCAACTATTTCACTAATAACTGTTTGACCTTGGACCAGTCTCTGGGCCTCAGTCTGCTTATCTATAAAATGTCTACTGAAAATCAGAGATGAGATCAAAGTACAATTTAATCTTAGTTTTACTTCAGAGCAGCAGCCCCAAGTACTGCTTGATAAAATAGCTCTACAGGAACCTGCCAGTACTGGAACACTGGCTCTGTCACTAACAAGACTGTGTGATGTGTACGTACACACACACACACACACAGAGGGAGAGAGAGAGGGAGGGAGGGAGGGAGAGAGAGAGAGTGCGCATAAAAGGATAGCTTGCTACCATCACTGACCTGTTTAAAATACTTCACTGAAATATTAAGTCATATTAAATACAGTCGTTTAGAATCCTGGGGGTATTCTTGTATCAGCACATAACTTTCATGTGAAAAGATGAAAACTCTAAAAAGTTTTATCAAAAGGACATTTCATGCCATATATTATAGACATCACTAAAAAGTTATTAATACTGATATAGGAACAGCTTCTCACTGAAAAATCAGAGTAAAATAAACTGAAATGCTATTTGCTTTTTAAATCTACAACTAATGGCAACTTATAACCATAGTCTGTGACAATGAAAGTAACTTCAGGAATATGTAGAATTAGGAAACCTTAAGTGAACGTCTAACTCCTAGAAATGTGTGGTTCATAAGTTAACAACCAACCAATAGGGATTTCCCAGGCATGTCATGTAAGCCAGATACTAGACACAGATGAAAACAAACACTAAAGTACAAGGCTTCTGAGCTAGACAAGTTCCTAAAACTTAGAAAGTCCAGTGTAGCGTCGCTTTTCGCACAGTAAAATCCACTTGTCTCGAATGTTTTATGTCCTTTTTGGCACGTTTAGGACTGCTTCCCAATGACCATCAACGTTGTTTATTACCCTCACATCAGCTCACAAATATGTCCAAACCAGTCCCTGACATCAGGATCCTCACAGAACCCAAGAGAGCAGCTTCTGGGATTTGATCAAATCTACAAGCATCAGACATCCACACCTGCAAGAGACCATTCGCACAGCTATGTCACCTCTGGTCATTAAACTAGCTGCACCGATTAAGTTCTTCCCCCTAAAGTATTGCTTGGTGCAGGCAAACTCTACTTCTTCAAAAGTCTGGTTTCTGCACTGGACAGTAGGCACTAAGGAAAGGGAAACTGACTGGTTCATCGTTGTTGCCCTACTTCCATTTCAGGTCAAATGAGAAAAACTTCCACAGAGAAAAGCAAGGGGACCATCCTCAGGTCAGGAAGGTGGATGCCAAACTGAACTTCGGGATCAGGGGACTGAAGGAACGTGACGGGATGTGGGGGCAGGGGAGGAGGGCACGAGGCCAGCGAGTGTGGCTGGAGGAACCTGGCTCACTTCGCGGAGCAGCCAGAGCAGGGGTGAAAGGCACAATCGCTCAGGCCGGCTGCCACCGCCAGGAGGTTGACCCAGCCGTGAGGGGAAGGGCCACGCAGCCCGGGGACGTAGACGAAGGCCAGCACCGGGACGCGAGGACCACGACCGCCTCAAGGCAGCGGGGCGCGGACACCACGAAGGAGCGACAGCTCGGGCAAAGGGGAGCGGCGGCAGGAGGAGGTGGAACTCTGCCGAGTCAGCACCGCGCCCACTCGGTGGCACTTGTGGGAACCCGGCGGCTGCCCGGCCAGGCTGCGGCTCCGGTCGGGCCCAGCGCCTAGAGCAGCGGCTGTGACGGGCTGGCGCCGGCCGCTCACCCACCTCTCAGGTAAACACTGGGCACCGCTTACCTCTGTTAACATCATTACACCCCGGGGGAGTGAGGTCCTCCCTAGCCTCGCCGCATGGCAACAGCCGTAGCAGCAGCGGAAACTGCCCGGGCCGCCGCCAACGGCGGCAACTGCTGCTTCAGTCCTGTCCCGGGCGGCGGCTTTACTCGGCTTCGCTGGCTTCCCCCCGACCCGGCTGCTCGCGACGGACGCGCCGCCATCTTGGAAGAGCGACGTCCGCGTCTCCCCGCGACGTGCGCTCCCATTGGCTGGCGCGCCGGGCGCGAGCGTCTTGTGACTGTCTCCATGGCGCCGGCGCGCGCAGGGTCGGAGGCGGGGGCTGGGCCGCGCGCGACCGGGGACCTCAGCGGCTGGCTGGATCGCGGACCGTGGTGGTGGCCGGTGTGCGGGCTGGTGGCACAGCGGAGGCTGGGTGCCGGCGCAGAAATTTCTGTCGCGCGTCTCCTCGACCCTGTGGAGACCGTACAGTGTTCGGGACACTCGGCTGCGGTCCCCTCCGCCGCACGGTGACCAGAAACTGCCGCCCGCGCCGCGTCTCATTCCGAAACTTTGACCGAAACTTGCCCCTGTTGCTCCCAGCGCTCAGTAAGTCCTGTGCTGGGTGCGCGACAGGTTGTAGAAGTGATCAGGGCAGATCGCCTTCACCCTGATCCTGGCAGAGTTACGGGCTTCTGCTTTGCTGATTGGCCAGAAACTGCCCAAGCTTGATGGCTTAGTGTTTCTTTCATAGAGTCCTAAAAAATCAAGCAGCTTTTGCCTGGTGGCTGCAGTTTTCACAACTTTGTTAGGATTTTTTTTTTAATATTGATGTTTATATATCAGAGTGAACGCATGTCAACGTGTGTCTCTCTGTAAGTAGTTACAAATGAAATCAGACTGAACTCTGAAATTCTGTGACTAGAACTGCTGATATCATGACACCACTTCTACAGGAATGATAGTAGAAAAATCACTCGCTTCTTCCTGAATTGCCATGAAGTAGTTTTCTTGAAAAGCCTCTACTGTTACAAACCAATTTACAAGGAAACTGAGAAGTGTTTGGACTTGAAAAATAAGACACTTGTATCTCATTCTTAGAAAAAAAAATTATAAAAGGGAGTGTGGGAAACTAAAGCCAGCAGTTACTTCCTCTGTACTGGAATCTTTGCACTTAACAATGGTACTATTGTGCTAAATGTAATTTAAGGCAGTACTCATAAATTCTCACAACAGTGAATAAAGCAAAAGCATTACAAACCCTATGTTATCCCTATTCTGTTGTGTCCACCCAAGGAAAATTTGATTTAAGATGCCGTACAGACTTTGAAGAAAAACCCTGACTGCTCCCTTCAGTGAGTTTATAGCAAAGTCTTTTTTTTAAAAAAAAAACTGGGAAACTTACATCTAATTTCTCCATTACTAGAACAAGAGCATTCTAACTTCTGCAACACAACAAAATATAATTGCAGTGTTGTCAGGTTAATCTATAAATAGGAACGAAGACTGAAAAATACAAACTGCCTTGATACTAAGAGAAACCAAGAGAAGAGACAGCAAGGAACCTGAAAGAGGATACAGCTCCACCTGTAAATAAGAACGCACAAGGTTCATCAATGTTTAAAACACCGACTGTTGAATTAAAGCTGTAATTTAGGTGGCTTCCCCGGGTATTCGGTTCCACTTTTTCCATCATTTTCCTTTTATGGAAGCAAGATGTTTTCCCTTTTTTTAAAGGTGACAAATTAGGAGTCCTGACTGAACACGCACAGAGCCCTAGGTTAAATCCCCAGTACCACATAAGTCAGGTGTAACTACAAATGCCTGTAATCCCAGCTCTGGAGCCATAAAGCCTGGAGAATTAGAAGTTCAGGGTTATTGTCAGTTTAGAAATAAGTAAGTAAAATAATTTCAAGGCCACCCCTGGCTAAGGGAGACCCTGTGTGAAAGGGGAGAAAAGTGGAAATGTATTTACACAAACCTGAGCTGTGATGTAGGTATGCCCTTAGCATTCAGAACTCTCTAAGCCTGGGAACAAATCAAGCTTCCTAGCCCTTCCAATCAAATTTCCCAGCCAGAATCTTTTAGTATGACCTGAAAATTCCTGTGTCAATTGGCTATACACACACACACACACACACACACCTCCCAACACCCTCCACACAACTTATTTCGACTATACAGTTCATTCTAACAACACAGGCTCACTCCCTGCTCCTGTAATAACTGGACATCCTACTGTCCTGAGACAGTAATTAGCACAACTAGACAGTAATAATTAGCGTAATTACCTCTCTTCAGAAGAATTCTTACCAATACCAGCAAGGAAGCCTACCCTTGGCTCCCATTCACTGTGTTGTCCCTCACCTACCATCTTCTCTGTTTGCTGTGTTCTCCTTTTCACAGTACTTACTTGCTGGTTTTCTTTCTTATTTTCTGTCTTCTAGTAGAACGCAAGCTTCATGAAATCACGATTTTCTCTTATGTGTTCAGCTGTGTCACCTCAGTGCCCCCAAATGCTGGGCCAGTATGTGGTACAGAGTAGAAGTCCAGTGTTCCTTACATGAATAGTGAGCCATTACCTAAGAGACCTCAGGAAAATACCCCAATAAAAGCTAGAAACAAATCCTTTGTATTGAAATTTTAAAATGTTTCAAAATTAATGTGACCTGTTCTTGTTTTGCAATTATGGGACCCTCACCTTGGTCACTGCAGAGCTAGAGGGGTGTCAGGACAAACTGAGCTTTCTATTTTCTTGGTGGCACTAGGAATGAACCTAGGCCCCATTGCTTCCTAGAAAAGAACTGTACCAATGAACTCTACCTCGAGATTTCTTGTTACTCTTTGTAATTACATAGCATCTCAAGGTGTGCCTCCAGCTGGCGGTGAACTCACTGTCATCCAGGAGGGCCTTGAGTTTCCAATCCTGCCTCAGCTCCTGAGTAGCTAGGATTATTGGCCTTCACCACCAGGCCTAGTTTCTCTTGGCCACCTTACAATGTTGTACAAACATGTTGCAATGTTGGATATATGTCAACTTACTAGCTAAAGCAATAAAGTAAAATATGCTTTTGCAGAAAGTTATGGAAACTGAGTTATGTAGCTGAAGAAGAAAATGCTTACACAAGCAAGTAACTCTGAAAGTCAAAGTAAACCCCTGTGGCCTTGAGGACGTCCTATTCCTACTAGCTGGATTAGAGGAAACCTGAGATAGGAGGTTGCTGGACTGATGATAAAAATTTTAAAACAAAATTCACTTTCTTTAAAGCATATGACACTTCGAAGGGTTTGCTCCTAAGAGCTTTGTGGATCAGCCTGAGTAACACAGAGAGGATGACCCAGAAGAGATAATGGGTGCAAGTTAACCCTAGATACTTATGAACAGGCCACTGATGATGTTCGATGTCTAAGCCTCCAAAGACTGAATATCTATTGCTGATTTCTTTGGTTTCAAAACAAAAAGAATTTTGATGTATTCATCTTTCCACAAAATGGGGCTGGTTTCATTTCGAGAAACTGAAAAAGTATGTATCCTTTAACTCCCCAAACAAATTGCATCTATCCAGCAATGTTCATGTTTCAATTGTTGTGCAGTTATCTTTATGAAGAAAACTTCCTGATCCTCACTTCTAACAAGTTTGAGACAAGCCATCTGCTGCTGCTGCTGCTGTACACTGTCCTACAGTGAGCATTAAGCATCATACTTTCATTAACAAGGGCCAGAGCCAAACCCCATAAAACAAGATGGAAATAACACACTGACCCCAGACATACAGTCTAAGAACAGACAGCAGTGTATCCCCATTCTGTTAGAAGTTAGTAGGATAATTCAAGTCTCAGAACTGTAAAGTCAAGCTTTGAATAGCCCACCATATACTTTTCTTCTCTTGCATGTTGTTTTATTGAGGATCTACTGACCCAATTCAACACTAAGACAGACAAATATTATGAGGCTTCTGCTAATAGCTTATAGAGCCACAAAAATGATAATGTTCATATATCTCTTCAATAATAGCTCTAAAACAAAATTACACTAAGATCTATATAGAAGGAATTTATTACAAATATCTAATAGCCCGCACATTAGTAGTATAATAAGTTAATAGTGCCCCAATCAATAGTTTTTAAAACAAATACTTTGGGCTAGAACATGGGTCAGTGCTTACTATACAAACCTGTGGACCTGAGTTCAGGCCCCCCAGAACACATGAAAAGCTGATCTAGATATGTCAGATCCGTAACCCTGCTGCTCCTCCAGGGAGATGTTTGAAGGCCAGTTCGCCTGGTATCTGCAACAGGAAGAACAAGAGAGATCTTGCCGCAACCAAAGCAGAAGGTGAGGACTGGCCACTATGGTTGTCCTCAGACCATACATAGGCCATAGCATGTACATGCCCCGTATACACACATATAAATACTGGATTCTTTTTTTTCTTTTGAATATTTAAAACCACAAAAGCTAGATTTAGACCACTTTTAAACATTTTATTCTTAATCACAGAAACTTGGTGCCTGTTAGTGTGCCATCATAGCAGGCATTTGAAAGAAGCCTTCCAGATCCATGACAGGTCTCTCAGGTCACCTGCTTCTGACCTCACTGGTACTGATGTTTGTCACTGTGAGGTGCTTTCCTCCTTCATGCTCTACTCCTAGAAAGAAAGTCACAAAAGGCAGTGTATTCCTAGAGAATGATGAAAGCATGTGCTGCTCTTCTCTGGGGACAGTGCATTAGCAAACTGCTTGGAATTCTTCTCCATGAGAGGTTTGTCACTTCTCTATTTTGAAAAACTTGTTTGACAGTTTCATACAAACAATAATACATTTTAGTCACTTATCATCTTCTTTCGTACTTCCCTTCCCTCCCTTCTCCCCATCAAGCCCTCTCTCACTGGAATGTCTGCTTTTTGTATCTAACCCTCCAAGTGTGTTGCCCGATCTGGGAGGTTACCTACTGGAACACAGGAAGTATTAAATCACTCATACAGATATGGAAACATAGGTACTTCTTTTGTACTGGGAGTTGTAGTCCCGCACTAGTTTATTGATCTGATTCTCTGCTTTTTATCCAGTGATGTGCTTTCAGTTGTTCTTTGTCCCTTCACATGTTCCAGTCAGTGTGGGATGAGTTTTGGTGGTGGTGGTGGTGGTGGTGGTGGTGGTGGTGGTGGATGATGGAGGTTGGGTTGGTTTTTTTGTTTGTTTATTTTTTGGGTTGTGTTTGTTTGTTTGTTTGTTTTGCTTCTTTGTTTTGTTTTCCTTTTGACTACTTCATCTACTTCTGGTTGCATAGGCTATAACTGGCCCTTCCTTGGTCAGGGCTAAAATCTGTCATTTCTCAATGAAACCTCGGTTCCATTCATTGAGAAATAATCTTAAAAACAAGACCTGGGCTCTAGAAGTGCTGGTTGCTGCTTGGACTGTTTTACATTTTGGACCATTAGAGCTAACAGAGCCAAGAAACTGCCTGAGTTACTTTTCTTGTTGCTGTGAGAAAAGCCCGAGTAACTGAGAGATTAATTTTGGATCGTGTTCAAGAAATACATCCCATCATGACTCAGTCTATGGCAGCAACAGATTGCAACTTGTTCAGTGCAACCAACCAAGGATAGAGACCACCTTTAAGACCTGCCCCGAGAACCAGTTTCCATCAGCCATTCCACACAGTCCTAAAGATTCCACAACCTTCCAAAACAGTGCCCTTGAGTGTCACCAAGTGTTCAAGCATGTGGATCTATTGAGGACACTTTGCAGAACAGAACAGACATGCATGTGTATACACCCATCTACAAGTATGTTTGTACATAACCATCTATATTAACCTAAATATAGCTGGTCATAGTTCAACCCTATAGTCCCACTGATTGGGAGGCTGAGGCAGGAATTCAAGGCCAGCCTGGGATATATGAATCAATATCTATAAACAAATAAAAGTGTATACAAATTTCTCCACATCTAATAGGTTATCAGAAAGCTCATTCTAGCCTTTTCTTCTTATGTACAATTCATACTTCAATAGTAAGAAACTGGATTTCTATCATCTGTATATATATATGGAGAGAGAGAGAGAGAGAGACAAAAGAAAGTTCATTCAGTAAAGTGCTTATTTTGAAAGCATAAGTTTTATCCTCTGAATCCATGTAAAATTTCTGAGCATTATGGTGCACATTTGTAATCCTGGCCTTGGGGAGGCAGACACAGCCCACTGGCTAGCCACTCCAGTCAGTGATGAACTCCAGGGCAAGCAAAAGCCTGAAAGGAGGTGGATGGCATTCCTGAGGATTACACCACACCTGAAGTTACTGTCTAGTACCCACATGAGCTCATGTGTGCATGCCCTCGAACACCCAGAGGCACATACAAACACCCACACACACATGCATTTGTAAACGCATGTAGGCCAATATCAGAATTATTAGCATCTACTCTCATGGGAAACATTTATTACTCAGAGTACAGAGCTTATGCATGCAGAGTCTTTGGTTTTGCAGATTCAAACACTTCCGAAGATACTTGGTATAGCACCTCTTCTCCCATAACCTTCAGTGAGATTGTTTCGTGTGTTTATAATACGGTTGGATTCCTGGTGGCCAGTGGCTTTCATTCCTGAGATGGACATGATCTAAATGGCTTGGTTTCCTTTTTATTCATGACTGTTGACTCGCTGCCTATGCTGTGAAGTTCCATGAGTCTTCCCAGATTCATAATGTCATGTAATCACCTTCTTATTCAGACAGAATACTCTCATGACCCTAAAAGATAAGGAAGATTACACAATTGCTTTCACATGTCCATCTGTAGCTCTGAACAACCAATGCCTTTGTTGAATAAACATATTCTGTATAATACCTAACCAGCTAATGTTTACTAAGTTTTTACTGTGTGCCAGATTCTAAGTGATTTCACAAGTCCTTAAGATAATAACTGGTATTATTCCTGTCTTCCAAAGAAAACTAAAGCCAGAGAGTAAAACTATTTTGCCCAACTTATACAACAAATATAATAGTACAATCAATATTTTAAAATGTTTATATACATAGGTACATTTCTCTTACCATATGTACATATCTACATATATAGTCTTAGATAGACATGTGTATAGATCATGTAGTGTTATATGGTTAGTGATTGTTATGTCTGTATTTATATTCAGATGCATTAAGGTAAACCTTAAAACTAAGTCATTTCACACATCTTTGTCTTCGATTTGACACGAATCACGGGTGTGATTGGACTCTGGCCTCCTGTTTTTGTATTCAAAGGAGGAAATGAGAAACGGAATCAGTTCTGGACCAAACCTACTATGTCTCCTTATATAAGGCTTACCTCAGCTACTTCCATGTTTACAGAGGAAGGGTGAAATCAAAGGCTGCCATTATATTGCTTCCTGTCTTACTGGCCTAACAACTAAGGTTGCTAGCTTTCTTACTTGTTTGCTCTAAGAACTCTGGTATACTTTTCCATAGCAGTGTGTTAGTGGGCCTGAAGTTAGTCTGGAATGCTTTCACCCTTTCATCAATGATATTTTGTTTTCAGTGAAAATTTTAAGCTGAAAACTACTTGTAGTAAATATATAAACAGCTAAATGGGAGAGAAATTACACATGTGCCCTGGATAATTATTGCCTATGGAATAAAAATAAAGCTGAGAACAGAATGTTTGTAGTGTGGCCCTGCCTTTTGATATTAATAGAACAAAATCCTTGAAGGGAAAAATCACCAGCTAAGTTGTAGTTTCTATTTTCTGTAAAGGTAGATTGAAATGGATAGTTAGATTAGCCCTACTATATGGCCTATAACACAGCAGGTTATCTTAATCGCTGGGCAAAGCCTGTGCAGCAAAATCAAAAGCCTCTCAGGGTTCTTTCTGCTTTAAAACTCGCTGACAAGAAGCAAGTTGCAGTTTCCTTTCCTATCACTTTCCTTCAACAAACACATACATCACCCACCACCTCTTACAGTAGAACCTCACTGCTGAACAGCAACACAGGCTGCTGTGAACTGTTTTGCGTATGGTAATGAACTTGCACTGCCACCTCTCCACCGAGGGCGAGACACCTCCTGCTTTGAAAAGCATCTGTGCAAATGATCAGAAATCAGAAGAAATGGGGAAGGGAAAACAGAACAGAACACCAAAGCAACAACAAAAGCCCTGCTGACATACAAGAACAAAGCAAGGCATTAAATACAGAACGTGTGAAATCAGTCTGTTGTTGAATCTATAAGGACCTTTCACCTCTTTTGGATGGGTAAGATTTATAATTTGTCTTGTTCGTTAAATCAGCAAAATGCTGAGGGTTTCACATTTTATTTTTAAAAATAGATGTCCCTTTCGGGCTTTCCTGTTGCTGGGGAAGCGATCTTTCCGTTGCTAACCGAAAGCCAAATGTTCTGCTTTGAATGGGACCTGTTTGCTTATACTGATAGGAATGTTCCATGGATGGATGAATGAAGGAGTGTGTGTATGTGTGTGTGTGTGTGTGTGTGTGTTTCTATAAGAAAATCACCGGCTTTGGAATACATAATAGAAGGCTGATATCCAAAATATACTAAGAACTCAGGAAGTTAGACTCCAGAGAACCAAATAACCCAATTTAAAAATGGGGTACAGAGCTAAACAGAATTCTCCACTGAGGAATCTTGAATGGCCTAGAATCACCTAAAGAAATGCTCAACATCCTTACTCATCAGGGAAATGCAAATCAAAAAGGCCCTGAGAATCCACCTTACACCAATAAGAATGGCTAAGATCAAAACCTCAGGCGACAGCAGATGCTGGTGAGGATATAGAGAAAAAGGAACACTCCTCCATTGCTGGTGGGATTGCAAATTGGTACACTGTGTAAATCAATCTGGCAGTTCCTCAGAAAATTAGAAATAGTTTTACCTGAAGACCCAGCTATACCACTACTAGGCCTATACCCAAAAGATGCTTCAAAGTATAACAAAGACATGTGCTCAACTATGTTCATATTCATTTATACTAGCCTTATTTATAATAGCCAGAAGCTGGAAACAATCCAGATGTCCCTCAATGGATGAATGGTTACAGAAAATGTGATACATTTACACAATGGAATACTACTCAGCTATTAAAAAACAACTTCATGAACTTTGTAGGCAAATGGACGGAACTAGAAAATATCATCCTGAGTGAGGTAACCCAGACCCCAGAGGACATACATGGCATGTACTCAGTGATAAGTGGATATTAGCCCAAAAGCTCAGAATACCCACAATAAAACTCACAGACCATATGAAGCTTACCAAGAAGGAAGGCCCAAGTGAGGATGCTTCAATCCCATTTCGGGGTTGGAGGGCAAATAATCATGTGAGGCAGAGGGAGGAAGGGATCTAGGTGGGAGGAGGGAGAGGGGAGAAAGGGAAGCAGGCTCAGGTATGTGGGGAGACAGGAGAAAAGCCCAGAAGATCAGGAGAATGAATAGAAATAAGTAGCAGTGGGGGCTGGGGGACTTGAAGAACCATTAGAAAGTCCCAGATGCCCAGGATGCAAGAGGCTCCTAGGATCCACTGGGGATGACATTAGCTGAAATACCCGACAGCAGGGAGATAGAACCTGAAGAGACCACCTCCAGGATCTAGACATGGCCCCCAGTGGAGGGATAGACCATGCACCCATCTCAAAATTTTTAACCCAGAATTGTCCCTGCTAAAGGAAATGCAGAGACAAAAATGGAGCAGAGGTTGAACAAAAGACCATCCAGAGGCCTTCCAACCTTGGGATCCATTCCATCCGCAGACACTAAACTCTGACACTATTGCTGATGCCAAGATGTACTTGCAGACAGGAGTCTGGTATGGCTGTCCTCTTGAGAGGCTCTGCCAGCATCTGACTAAGACAGATGCGGATACAGACAACCACTGGACTGTACCTGGGGAATCCAATGGAAGAGTTAGGGGAAGGGCTGAAGGAGCTGAAGGGGATTGCAACTTCACAGGAAGAACAACAGTATCAATTACCCAGAGGTCTCTGAGCTCTCAGGGACTAAACCAGAGTATACATGGGCCAGTCCATGGCACTTGTTACATTGACTACATATGTAGCAGAGGATGGCCTTATCTGGCATCAGTGGGAGGGGCAGCACTTGGTCCTGTGGAGGCTTGATGCCCCAGGGAAGGGGGATGCTAGAGGGTGAGAGGGAGTAGGTGGGTGGGTGGAGGTGCACCCTCTTAGAGGCAAAGGGGAGGGTTTTGGTTGGGGGTTCATGGAGGGGAAATCAGGAAGGGTGATAACATTTGAAATGTAAAATAAAATGATTAATAAAGTTTTTTTTTAAAAAATACAGGATTGGCTAGTTACAAGGAAATTCTTTAATAGAATCATGGAATTTACTCCTTTGTTTACACATTATTTCTGATCAACCTTAGTAGGCTGACTATTCAAATGTAAAGACTGCAGATGGCTGTGGAATTCATTCTGGAAACACTTAATATCACTCACTGTCTGGTGATTAGGGCTTTCAAAGAAGGCATTTCGGCTCTTCACATTTTTGCCTGACATGATTTAGCCGCGAACAAGAGGAAAGAGGTGGAATCTGGCTCTCCCATCAAATCCTATGGTCACAGAATTAAAATGCAGTGTGATTCTCTGTGTCTTGGTTTCTTTTCCTATTGCTATGCTAAGGTATCCTGACAAAAGCAACTAACAGGAGAAAGGATTTATTGTAGCTCACATGCAAATGCAGTTCATCATGACAAGGATGGCTCAGCATCTGGAGCTTGAATCACTGGTTACATCACACCCACAGTCAACAGACTGGAAGGGAAGGATGCTCCTCAGCCCCCTTTCTCTATTTACATAGTCCAGGATCCCAGCCAAGGGAATGGTGCCACCCACAGCAGGCAGATTTCCCACTTCAGTTAATGTAGTCAATATGATCCCCTCAAGCAAGCCAAGAGGCCCATCTCCCAGATAAGTCTAGGTTTAGTCATTTGGCCACGAATACTAACCATCACACTCTTTTAAGAAAAGCTTATGGGAGGAAGCATCGCCAACAATAGAATGCAATGTATACATATATCCAGTGCTCCAGGCTGTTTGAAAACATACTAGGGACGGTAGTACAAGACTAGAGTCAGAGTGAAAACCAAGGCAGAAAGATTACAAGTTACAGACCAACTTGGGAACATAGTCAGAGGCCGGCCTAAGCCACACAGGGAACTGTGTTTATACACAACAAGCTGTGTGCAGATGTGTGGTGATACACTATGATAATGTCAGCACTAGGAAAGGAGGCTGAGACTGGTGGATCACTGGGGTCTGAAGAAGAAATTCTGGGTTACAACCTTGCATTAGACGGCAGCCTGGGCTACATAATGACATAATGAGACCCTTCTCAGAATAAATAAATAAATAAATAAATAAATAAATAAATAAATAAATAAAAATAAATAAATGCTTAAGATAGAACCTAAGGTTCATTGGTGGTGGCACATGCCTTTAAACCCAACACTCAGAGGCAGAGACAGTCAATCTCTGGGTTTGAGGTCAGCTTGTAAAGTTAAATTCTGTAGTATTGTGGTCTTAAGTATGTCATTGTGACTTTTTTCTATTTCTAGAATTTTAAAGTGTGGTGTGTGTGTGTGTGTGTGTGTGTGTGTGCCAAATTTGAGCTTTAACAGCTGGATTTTCTTTAACTTTGCTCTACTAGGAGCCTAGCCTTTTCTGCTTTCCCAAACCAATGACATTTCTCTCCAGTCACCTGATAATCAACCATACTGATAAATCTATCCTTTGGCCAACCCGTTCTCTTTCACTTTTGGCTAGTCCCGAGCTCCTAGTCCATCCTCTACAAGTCAGAGCTCAGGCTTCATCAGAGTACAGAGAGATGACCCAGTGATCTGACAACTTATCAGGAAGAACAAGTCACAAAGCACATGAACGTATATTCTACTATATACATGAACTAATCATGCTATTTTTCTCTTATTAGTTTATTAAACACTTTTAGTTTTAAACCAGATGCCTAGAAACATTGTTGTTGTTATTTTGGGACAGCTTTGCTCTATGTTTCCCTGGTTGTCCTGGAACTTGCTATACAGATCAGGTCAGTCTGGAACCGACAGAGATCTATCTGCCTGTCTCTGCCTTCCTAGTGCTGAGATTAAAAGTGTTAGCTGGCCTCAGAAACATTTGAATGCATTTGTATCACTTATAATTCTATAGTTTGGTCTTGTGTTTTTCTTTGATTACCTTAAGGAAAGAAAACGGAAAATGATGGTGCCTGGCTGTCAGTCTTAAGGGCAGCAAATCTGCACTCAATGTAATTTCAGGTAAAATAATTACCAAGTGGTGTAATGCTATGCAGTTTCCAAATTCATTTATTGTAAGATTATTTCATTTGCTTGTTTCTTTTGTTTCTTAAAGCTTGTATGAATTTGAATTACAAGAAGCCACCAAGGAAGAGACTTGTTTTCCTTGCTAAGTACATAAGAGTAAAATAAATATCAAATGTTTCTCAGTGTAATTTCTGTTAGTCTTTAAAAAAAAAAATAGTAGTAAATACATCTGAGCTAAGCAACATGTCCAGACTGTCTTCTGACTCTTTGCCTCTCACAGTTGTTCAGATGATTGCTAGAAACAAAAACAAAAAACAAAACAAAAAAAAGACAGACTCAAATCACAAAATGAAGAATCAGAAGTCATTTTTAATCATACACACCAACCATAAAGCAAGAAAGGCTTTCAGAGAATCTGCTTTGTCTTTTTGCTCAGTTAAACTAGAAAAGGCTAGAAATAACATGTTTTGTAAAAGTGATACAAAAAGCTTTTTTGTCATTTACACTAATAAAAGAAAAAATGAAATTGAAAAATCCTCAGATAATGAATACTCCACAACCCATCAAATCCTGAAGTAAAATTATTCAAATGAGAGTTACTCTTAACATAGAAACCTACAAAAATATGGTTTGAGGACTCTGTTTTCCCAGCTAAGCCTCAACAGAGAGAGCCTCTGCGGCCTCTCTCTAACTGAGGAACAATTGTTCAAATTGTTTCTTCACTGGCTGTCCTTTTTAGGATCGTGCAAGCTGTCTGGTAAGGCTAGATTGAAATGGCTCACAAGAGCAACTATTCAACTTTTATTTTTTTCTAGATGATTTTCTAATATAATGATTAAAAATTAAAATATATAAGCCAGTTATAGCAGTGAACAGCTGTCATCCAGGAGGTGGAAAGTAAAGTCAGGAACATGACAGGTTAGTTTAAAGCTAGCCTTGGCTACACTAGCAAGTTGGAGACCAACCTGGGCTACAAGAGACCCTTTCTTTAAAAACCAACAAACAAAAAGGGGAAAAAATAATTAAATATTAAAGTATAGAAACTTACAATGAATAAGTTACATTTAAATGTAACAAACATTGGGAAAAAAACCTTCAAATGATTTTATTGCTCTGTGAGGTTAGCTAGAGTTCACTGGTGGCCGTTACATGAGGAAGCACTCAGAGAAATGTGCTGGAGTGGAAAAACAAAGATTAAAACATTGTTTTGTCGATTTTTCAGAGTTAAGAGATCAGGCAATGCATAGTAAAGTTAAAAGGTGCCATGACTAGCTTTTACATCGTGAATGTCATCAAAGATTGAACTAGCCATAACATATCAGCAACAGCCCTGCAATTCAGCAAAGCTATTGCCCACACTATTGACAAACGAGAAAAGTCCTGACAGAGCACTTGCTAATGAAAAGAAAATAGCAGGCAGCATTCATCTTTGTCAAACACATTTTGTCAATTAAGGATAGAGAAGTTCAACAAAAGCGTTAGAAGTCCCAAAAAATTAATGTTTTATTTTATTTGCTACTTGTTACAAAAATAAAACACATTTTAAGTTTGTATGCACACATGTACCTGTCACATCTTATGCACACTTTCTGTTTCCCCCCCGGGAAGCCGGTCTATCTGCATAGTGCTGGAACCCTAACCTCTGCCGTCACACAGCATCAGTTTACCCACTGGTTGTCAACATGTCCCTTTCTTCATTGTCTCCTTCGAGTACTTCTCTTAAAGATAAGGAAGATAATTCCTTGCCAATTATCTCAGCTGTCTTAGAGCCCTGATTCAGGAGCCCTGAGATGTTGGCTCCAGAATTTGAAGAGTTTAGTTTTCTTTCCAGTTACAGACTCTGCCTCCCTAACCTTCCTGCCACAGAGGTCAAAACTCCAACTGGATTGGTGTTGGGGCCAGTAGACAGAAGGTCTCTATCTATAAAGATGGAGAAGGACTCCATCTTTGTGTTTGGTGCATAGATGTTCTTTCTGGCCTTGCAAAACTGGATCTGTTGGCAAGTATGTTTTCTACCAGATGAAAATATGTCTATGGAGAAAAAAACGAGATCATTACACTCAACCAAGAGGAGCAGACATGAGCAGCAGATAGTTTCCTGCTCTCTCTGCCCTGCAGCCCACTGTTACTACTCACTCTCTCCCCAGCCTGAAGAGCCACCCTGTTTTCATACTCAAAGATGAATCTTTGCCCCATGACAACATGAACCGACTCTCTCCTATCTGCAGTGAGTTCTGACTAGTGCAAAGCCCTGTGCAGTCAGGAGCATGCCTCCGTGTGCCTGCAAACTTTCTGAAACTGTACAAAACTTTGCGTGATTGTTTTTAAGTGAATTTTTGCCCCAGAGCAGGGTTTGTGGCTATTATCAGACTCATGAAAGAACTATGAATCCATAAAATCTCACCAAAGTTTACGTGAATCAAAATAACCAAATAAATAGCTCCATGGGCTAGAATTTGCTCAGCATCTTTTGGTCTTGTCCAGCAGTAACTACAGGAACCTGAGGGTGATCTGAGTTTGCCTTCACCTGATTTTTTTTAACCTAGATTTGAGGCCTTCCTCAAAGTTTTAAATCCCAGAGGAACATTAGGTTTTCATTTGATCTTCTTTGCTTTCTTCATATCCTAGCCTATTTGTGTATGTATGTGTAATATTTTTAGCACATCTCTCAAGAGATTCTAAAACAGGAGGCATTTTTTTCTATCCTCTGGATTTATGAAATTTTAAAGAAGATGAACATCTAATAAGAGATCAGTGTCCTTAAACGATATTAGGTGTTAAGGTCCAACTAGAAGTCATATGCAGTGGCACACCTCTACTATCCTAGCGCACTGAAAATGGAGACAGGAGAATGGCAGCCTGGGGCTGGCCCATGGGGTGTACTATACAGTGACGCAAGTCTCAGTGATCTTCCACCCATTCTCCAGATATTTTATTATTACTTGAAAACAGACTTCTCTATGCTTAGAGGCTGAGTTATGAAATAGGAAGAATCATTATTGAAGAAAAATTAAAACCAGACTCAGTATGAGTGAGAAAATGGCAAAATATAAGAACCTATCTTGTTCTCTTGTGATGCTAGCTATCAAGCAGAAAAATAATTGAACTTGATGAAAAAAGCAAAATAACGTGCTCCCCACACTACACATTCAATACCTTTACTTCAGGAAAAGCTAAAGCAATTTCAGAGGGCGATTTTTGTCTGAAAAGTAATTTATTGCTTGGGTAAGCATGACACATGGGGCTTTGTGAGCCCTGCTCACCTGACTGGAGCAATATTATGTCAGCCTTTGTAGTTTGGGTTCACTGTATCTACTGCACTAAAAAGAATTCTTTGAATCTCCCTTGGAATATAATGCAGACAACAGTATATAATACAGTGCTTTCATTGAAAGTAAATTTGGTTTGGAATTTAAGTTTTTTAGAATTAAAACTCTACCTCCTCAGACCCAAGAGACAACATTATAAATATCCTAAAGTGAGCCCAAAATACTTAAGGCTTTCACACGAAGACAAATAGATGAAAATACCAGGCTAGTAAGCACAGCTCCTGATAACCACATGGAAGCTAAAGCTTGTAAATCAACTGGCCCATTTTATGAATACATTTACTACTTTCACTGTGTGTGATTAGTTGAAACTTAGTGTCAGCCCTTAAAAAAAAAATCACACAAGCCCTTAAGTTGCCATCTGACAAGCATTAATGCCACAAAGGAAGAAATTCTATCTTCAAGTCTAAGACAGAAGCTTCTTAGGAATGATTGAGCTAGTCTGACTTTTAAGGCTCTACTTTTTTGGAGTATAGTTGTCTTCATGAATCTCTCTTACTCTATTAGCTACTTTAAGTGTATATTGGGCTAGGCTGATAGATACGCATAATACTGAAACCATATTGAAACATAGACGAAAAAGACTCCTAGAGAGAATAAGGTCCATAGGTTTGTGGGCACAGCAACGAAAAGGAATTAGTCCCTTAGCATTCTTTACAGTACTCAAATCTTCCTTGTAGGTCCTTATGATAGATCCGATAACTAGCACGCAATTAGGAGTTCAGCTCTCAAAAGGAAAGTTAGATCCCGAGAAACACAGTTTGGAATCGTTTTTTATGTAAGTCACTGATTTTATTAGATACCCACTCACTTGTAAATTTCCTCTACAAAATACCTTACGATGACATCACTACTGTCCTAAACAATGAAGTATAAAGCAGAGCTTAAGACTGTAGGTGTCTCAAACCCTTTCAGCTCCTTCAGTCTTCTCTCTCACTCCTCCATTGGGAACCCCATGATCAGTTCAGTGGTTAGCTGTGAGCATCTGCCTCAACAATACCAACCAACCAGAGCTCCCAGAGTCTCAACCACCAGCCTGGGAGCACACAGGGAGGGACCCATGGCTCCAGCTGTATATGTAGGAGAGAATAGCATCGTCGGGCATAGGTGGAAGAGGAAGTCCTTGGTCCAGTGAAGCCTGGATGCCCCAGTGTGGGGCAATCCTCAAAGAAGCAGGAGATGGGGGAATGGGATAGGGGGGTTCTTGGGTGGGGGGAAGTGGGGAAAGGGGATCACATCTGAAATGTAAATAAAATATCCAATAAAAAATGACTATAGGTCTCAGAGGGTTTGAGGATACCAGGAAGACTCAACCCACAGAATCAACTAAACAGGGCTCATGTGCTCACAAAGATGGATGCTGCAAGCTTGGGGCCTACATGGGTCTACACCAAGTCTTCTGCATATGTTATAGCTGTTAATTTAATGTCTTTGTGGAACTCCTAACAGTGAGAGCAGGTGTATCTCTGACTCTTTTGCTTGCTCCTGGGACTCTTTCCTCCTGTAGAGTTACATTGTCCTTCCTCAGTAGGAAGGCTTTTGCCTTGTCTTACTGTAGTTTGTTTTGTCCTGTTTGACTGTCATCTCTTAGAGACAAGCTCTTTTCTGAAGAGGAAACAGAGTTGGGTGTGGATCTGGAGGAGAGTTAAGGGAGAGGGAGACTAGGAAGAGTAGAGGAAGGGGAAACGGTGGTTGGGGTAAAAAAAACAAATGATACAAAACGAAAACACAAAAAATCTGACTTTGTTACCAGTTAAGTCATTTTTCTATGTGACATGCAGATGGAGTTTGACACCAAGCAATCAACAGATCTATGTGGCAACTCATTACCAAAGACTTTATGAGTCCTGAGGAGCCTGTGAACACGTCATTCATGCATAGATAGCCCAGGAAAGAGTTAGAATACTATCACCTTTGTACTGCTGCAGAGACAATTACGAGCGAATGACATGCACAGTTTGCCAGGCTTAGTACAGTTGCCCAAGTGTAGGGAAATATCAACAAAAAGGGAAGTATGGCCAGGCAGAGTGGAACATGCCTTTAATCCCTTCACTGAGTGGGAAGAGCTGAGAGAATGTCTCTGTGAGTTCAAGGCCAGTTGGTCTACATAGCCTGTTCCACAATAGTCAGAAATACTTAAAAACCCCGAATAAAGCAAAACCAAGCAAAACAAAACCAATAACAAACAAACAAGGAATCACAAACAACAGCATTCCAACTATCAGGAAGTTAATCTTCCTAATAGAGAAGGAAGGACATTTTAGCTGGCAGGCTTTCTACTAGAAGCATGCTGAGTTGTTCTCTCTCGAGTGCCTCCTGCCTCATTTTACTGGCAAGCTTGTGCTTCTGTGCAGAATCCACTTAGCCATCTTAATAACCCTGGTTTCTTGCTTGACTAAATGGCTCAATAAACTAGAAAAAATACCTTGTAATTTTCCTTACAGTATCTCCTGGGGGGCAGGGGGTAGCATCCACCTTCAGTCTCTCTATTTCTCGTTTTGACATGTCTACCTTTCTTGTTCTTAGGTGAACTTAGGTGAACACTGAACATGCCTCAAACCCAAGTAACACAAGAGTATTGTGTGGGTATGGCACACATACTATATGTGCAACTATACAAACTCAAGCTGAAGTACTGACGAGATGTGTCTGCCCAGTGGCAAAAGGCCCACTACACTTTAGATTGAAAAGCCCGTTTTCTCCAAGTGGTTGGTCGTGGCAAACATCTTTAATCTCAGTACTGGAGAATCAGATACAGGTGGATCCCTGAGTCTGAGGCCAGCCTGGTCTACAGAGTGAGTTCCAGGACAGCCAGGGCTGCACAGAAAACCCCTGTTTCAGGAAAGAAAAGAAAAGAAGGAAGGAAAAGGAAAGGAAAGGGAAGGGAAGGGAAGGGAAGGGAAGGGAAGGGAAGGGAAGGGAAGGGAAGGGAAGGGAAGGGAAGAAGGAAAGGAAAGGAAAGGAAAGGAAAAGAAAAAGGAAAGGAAAGGAAAAAGGAAAGGAAAAAGGAAAGGAAAAAGGAAAGGAAAAAGGAAAAAGGAAAAAGGAAAAAGGAAAGGAAAGGAAAGGAAAGGAAAGGAAAGGAAAGGAAAGGAAAGGAAAGGAAAGGAAAAAACATCAACTACATCTTTCCTCGATAACCCTGGTATTTGAGTTTCTTTCAATCACCTTCAAAATGAATGAAGGCAAATAAATACAAAGTAACCAAAGTCAGTGGGCACTAAGAAGTAAAGTATGCACATCAAGGTCAGTTTAAAATATTTAAAATGAAAATTATGTAATTAAAATAAAACTTTGCTTTCAATTTTTTTGGGGGGTTGAGGGGATCTGTTTTGAATGTAGCTGATTAGCTCTTGATCATAAAATCATTAAAGATCTTCAAATGAGTCATTTTGCTTGCTATAATCCATAAACAGAAGCAAGGTAGGGGACAGGACAGGGGATTTAGATTTATATTTTAGTGTACATTTTCACATGTATGTTTGTGTGGGCTGTGTATGCACATATATGCATGTGAGTAAGAAGGCAAGCAGCTAACCTGAGTATTCCACAGGGTCTGTCCCCCTTGCTTTCTGAGGACTCTCATGGAGATGTGGGATTCAAATCCCTACCTCAGGGATTACAATCCCATACCATCAAGCCTGGCTTTGGTTTATTTGAGAGCTAGGAATCAAACTCAGGCAGGAACTAGGAATCAAATCTCACACTTGGGCAGTAAAGCACTTTTCCAAGGAAGCTACCCTCCTATCCCAGTAAATTTATAATTTTACTTAGATATCATAATAATTTAAACTAATGTAGACAGTGACTAATAATGAAAGCCAGTTTTGAATTATTTATAAAGCAAAAGATTGTAGACTTATAGGATGCAATTTATAGGATGAGTACATTGTGTATGAGCTTTAGAAACATTTAACTTGAGGTAGAGATGCTACCGATCACATGCTTTGCCACACCATAGCAATTGCACTGAGCGTCATTGCCTTGCAAGCTTTGCTCTCTGTTAAGCTGAACTTCTCAAACTGAAAGTACTGTCTTTATATACAGAGGTCCTGCACAGAACACGAGGCAATAAATATTTGTGCAGTTAGTTGATTAATTTACTGTTGCACAACAAGGAACTGCTCTCAGGTGAAATTTTACTTTTGAATCACTTCTGAAGGTTTGTATAAGATCCGTACCCAATCCTCAACCCCAAGTCTACACACAAGACTAGACTTTCAAAGTTCTACAAATTGGGAAACATTTCCATAATATAATGTGTATATATATAAAGAGTCCCTGGAAGCCATGTTGGCAAGGCCAGGATGGTGATTAGCTTCACAGCTACTCAACTAGAATTGGAGTCTTTAGATAATCCAGTCAAAACAGAGAAAATAAGAAGTTTAAAACTTGGAAAAGAATGAAACTAGTTACTATATTAGTAATTTAGAGAACAAGATGGCACTAAGGCTAGTCAAAAAAATCTAAAAAGGAAGTAGAGATTAGATTTACTTAAAAATGGACAGTTTGCACAGATAGAAACAATAGCCACTTAGATTATATAATTTAAGAAAAAAAGTTAATGAAGACAGAGATGAAATATTTAGAAATCTTAAGAGGGAAAATGTGCTAAATTTACTTAAGGAAAAGCTTTGAAACATTCTTATGTTCTGAAAGTATACCTGAAAGAGTTGAAAGACATTCCTTGGTTATGGAAAGAAAAACTCAAATCACAATAGAAAACAAATTTCTTCACAGTTAATATGTCTAAAATAATCTGGAGCCATTATTATTTGATAAAGACAGATTAATCATAAAGTTTGTATAGAAAAATACAAATATTCTAAATAAAGACAGTCTAATGAGTTGAGGCTAGTTTTATATGATATAATTATACCATAAAATTTCTATAATTAAAAAATGTGCAATGTGGATGCGTGGATAGGGAGACCAGTGGAACAGAATGTCAAATCCAGAAATAGATCCAAGTACATATAGAATGTAGGAAATGAAAAGCCATGCCAACTTAAATAAGTTGAAGAAATGATGGATTTTTAGCAAAATATATTTAAAATGTAGCATTTTAGAAAAAGAGACAAAATTAGACTCATACTTTATCCAAACAAAAGAGAGATCCCTAGATACATCTGCTATCTGTGAAAAATTAAATCACACAAAAACTCAAGGAAAATTTGAGTAAAATTTATTTAAAACATGGATGTAAGTTAAGCTTTTCTAATAAGACTTAAGTTTTCTAATAATTCACAGAAAATATTTCTCTTTGTGGTCCTTATTGCTCAAGCCTTGGTCTGTTCTTACCAGAACAAGAAAAGCCAGTAAAAGGTATCTAGGAAAAACCACGAAATCAACTATAGAACTAGCTAGTTAAGAGCGTCCACCAGGATTGGGCCAAGCTGTACATATGAGTGCAGCCTACCCCTACCCTCACGGTGTTGTTCATCTTGTTCAACTGGGATTCTGCCCTTGCTTTCAGACCGCATCCTCCAAAACTAGAGCATCTAGTATGTTTTTCTAGTACTAAGAAACCCAGTGTAGCACTTTCTATAATCCTACTGCAATCACATTGTGTATTAGCACTAATTTCCCCACACCATTAATTATTGACTAAGACCTGTTGTGAAATAACCCAGAACCTGATTATCATCAAATTAGTTTCTTCAGGTATTTGTATTTCTTTTTAGATACTATGTGTATCCTGGCATTATAGAAGCCTTTGTTTTGCTTGTCATCTCTATAATTACTGTACAATTGACTCTGTTCAAATGATAACTTTGTTTCAAATCAAGTCCAATGGTCTTTTGTTATTGTTATTGCTGTTTGAGGTTTTTGTTTTTCTTTTTTTGTTGTTTTGGGTGTTTCTTTGTTTTGTTTGGATTTTGTTTTGTGGGTGTTTTTTATTTTTGTTGGGGTTTTTTTTTTGGTGTTTTGTTTTTAACTTTCTCTTGGTCTACTGGTCTTCCTTACTCTCAGTGTCAGACTCAGGTTAATTCTCTACCCTCAGTGGCCCCTGCCCATGAAATACTGTCTTTCTCCTCTTCCTTAAGTAGTCCTTGTTGTTAGAATTAGATAGCTGGACTCACTGTATTCTAACCCTTGCCTTGTCTAAATTACCAAATTGCTTTCGATTACATTGTAATAGACACTATAAAGTAGCATAAAGTCTTTGTTTCCAGAAACATTATATTTCTCTGGCATTTAGTTCAGTAACATTGTTTCTGCATGTATTCTCCAAAACATATGTCAACAAGTGATGCCTTAAGGATATATTCTTAAGGAACAGTGAAAAGGAAGCATGTTAGTCAATTTTCTGATATTGTAACAGATACTTTTAATCCTTAACTTTATGAAGAGAGAAGGTTTGTTTTCACTCACAGGTTTGGAGGTTTCCATGTATGGGAAAAACCATTTCCTCTAATGTTTGGATATCAAAAACAAGCAAGAGAAGAAACTAGGGCCTCATAATCCCTTTAGGGGCATACCACACTGTCCTAAAACCTCCTAGTAGGCTCTATCTCTTCAGTTTGCACCATGTCCTAATAGTGTTAAGCTGGGAAATATAGGTTTACTCTGTGGACCTTTGGGAAATGTTCTAAATCTCAACTATAAGAGAAAAGGGATCAAAGCAACGTTGAGTAAAATACACACAAACATAATATTACTTAGGTAAAAAATTTCACCAAACTGTTGTATATTCACAGATCAGACAGATGGTTTCATAGAAGAATTGTAGAAGAAAAGAAATTGCTCACAGTTGTTTCAACCTGTGAAACCTTGTTAGCCTGCACCACTGAGCCACTCCTGACCTGTGTGGGCGTTTATATTAAGTGTGTTTATATTAAGTGACTCCTGACAGAAGCGACTTAAGGAAGACTTATTTTGGGTCATGGTTAGAGGGCATACAGTACATCATGCTGGAGAAGGCAAAGCATAGGAGCATGAGTTGGCTGGTCACATTCTTCTGTAATTAGGAAGCAGAGAGGGGGAGTACTGGCACTCAGGTTGATCTCTTCTTTTGTTTGATCTGGGACATTAGTCCTCCAAATGGTCCCTCCCACTTTCAGGGTGGGTCTTTCTCACTTAATTGTCTGTGGGAATGCCTTCACAGGGACTCCTAGAGGTGGCACCTATGTGATTCCAATCCAGTCACCTTGACAATGAAGATACCATCACATTGAGCAATAAGTATACACTATTTAATATTACAGTATATCCTCTCTTGGCTGATGTATCATTTTTACATTCTAAGCTAAAAAATATTTCTGGAGTCACTATGTTGTGCTAGACATTAGTGCTAGGGAATATGGAGAGAAAAACAATCCTGTGTTTTCCAATATTACAACACAGCCCTAGTGTCACACTATGCTGTGAGATCCAGGAGGCAATGTGAATAATGAACACTAGAGCCTAAATGAGAAAGAAAGTCAGATTAAGGCAATCCAAGCACAAATTAGCTAGAAAAATAAGGGGCTGGGGAAGGCAAGTCAGTCGGGCAGTCAGAACACGAAAGACAAAGTTCAGATTCGCTCAGCACAGGATGCCCCGATGACTCACCGACATAATAACAATATACAGATTAGTATTTTGATATTTTGTTTGTTGTAGCTGGGGCTATGAGGCAGGAAGTCAGTTCAAATACAAGTGAGCTCATGACGTAAGGCAACGTTATCATTTTATTTCTCTGTGTCCTGTTTACCCACTCTTAAAGATGAAAGCGCTGACCTGCTGCACACAGATATCATCGAACCGGTGCTTGGAGTGCACTGGAAACACCAAGCAAGTCCTTTGCAGGCCTGAAGCAGCAGCCCAACTCTCTCATGAACCAGGCTGATGAAAGACAACATGGTTTCTAAACCTTCAGGCTTGAAGCAGTGTGAAGAGAAGACTGAGATCGGGAAGGAATGTCTACTGAGGTGTCTTTAAATGACCTCAGCCGAGAGGGAATGGAAAAGATATCATGGCTCCATGGGAAGAAGAGGTACTTCATAGCGGACACAAAAATATTGAAAGCTAATAACACGGGAAGGAATAAATAAGGATATCTGATTTCACTCTTTCGAATTTAAATGCCTATGGTAATGGTGGTTGTGGTATCTGGAAAGATCCATTAGAAAAGCAGAGTCGTGCCTGCTTCCCACATGGGCATGTCCTATTCATACTAGTCATATTTAAAAATATTTTAGTTTGACTTTTAATTATGTATAAATATATGTATACGTGTGTGCGTCTGTGCCTATGCGTTCAGTCCAGAAGAAGGTGTCAGAGCCCCTGTAGCTTCAGTCATAGGCTGTATAAGCCACCTGATAGGAGTAATGAAAAAAAAAACCAAACTCAGGTTTTCTACAAGAACAGTACACTCTTAACTGCTGACCCAACTCTCTAGCCCTCCTAGTCACATTGTTAATAGTCCGATCACAGCACATCTCTAGGCCAGCCTAGAGATGGGTTTACCATGTGCTGGGTTTACCATGTGCCTTTCAGGAGGCTAGGCATCTGCTTTTTATCATCTCATTGAATCTTCAAATTTATGACTCACGATAAATCCATATATACACTTATGTGCTAAGTGATTCCTTAATTGAAAGCCAGCAGATTGTAAGTGTATGTTTTCCTTACTTTTCCTTATATATATAGACTGGACAGTTGTCTTATTGGTATGAGTTTATGAAGACTGAAGATTTCATTTAATCATGCTGTATTGACATGGGCTATACTTATCACCTGTTTCCAATAGAAAATAGCCTTTGTTCTCTACAGAGTAACTCACTTCTCATAAGTTTTAACATTCAGTCTAAGGGTAAGTAGATGTTATCAAGAGTCAGGAATTATCAGAATGAGAAATCGGGAAAGATTAAACAGGGAAAAGGCAGGGCCCAGAGCTCAACCTTTATCAGTTCACATGGCAGTCAACCAAAGTTGTAATTGGGTTAGAAAAGACAGTACTTAGGAATAAAAGAAAAGGAAATCACAGAAAATAAAAAGATTCACCTTGCCTTTGAATTGTGACACTGGTTAGAGGAAGAAAATGGAATATAGGTGGCCAGGAACCATCCACCCATACAAGTTGTAGAATCTAGGATTTAAATGAAATCCCAGATTTATTTTTCCCTTTTCTTTCTTTTTTCTTTGTGTGTAAACTCACATGCATATGTGTAGAGGACCAAAAACAAAACAACCTTAGGTGACATTCTTCAGGAGCCATCCATCCACCTTGTGTTTTGAGACAAGGTCTCTCATTGCTTTGGAGCCAACCAATTAGTGAAGGCTGGCTAGCTAGCAAGTTCTGGGGATTTGCAAGGCAAGCACTTTACTAATGGTATCTCCCCAGGCCTGAACTCCCAGATTTCCTAATCCACAGCCTTCTTGGTATCTTTCAGCTTTGCAGTGATGTAATCTGAATGTTTAGTGCTCTGTTACTAGCCCTGGTCAGTCTGACTTTCTAGAATCCTTATGGAGTACCCTCGACCTAGGCTTGCTTATGGTTTTAATATTTTGTTTTGTTTTGCTTTGCTTCGCCTTGTTTTGAGGCTGAGAAGAAATGCTAGGATGATTGCAGAGGCCTGGAAGCAGCATTGCCTGGTAAGTGGTCTGCCCTGGAGTATTTGTTGAGTTCAGATTCCAACCTTACTGCTCACTGACTATGCTCTGCTCACTGACTATGCTCCTTTGGGAAATGATTCAAACTCTATGCATAGGCTTCTTTATGTAGGATAAAAATTATAATATCTTGCTCTGGGAACTTTTGTTTGTTTGTTTTTTAAGATGACGTGACAGCCATGAGACAGACAAAGCAGCTTACTGAAGGGTGCTTGCAGGCTAGCCGACTTAATGAATGAGGCCCAATATCAAAGTATATGGAATGGCTGAAGGCAGTGTAACCACGGAGAAATACCTAGGGAGAAACAGGATGCCTGTTTTGCTTCTGTTCTGCTGAGTTTTGAGACAGTTGGAATACAGGAGTATTATTACAGGTGGTGAAAACTATGGAAGGACGCCTGGGGGAAACGTAGGAGAAATAAGGGCAAGGGAAAGACATTGCATGTGTCTTCTCAAATAGAGAATATAGAGTTAAACATACGACGTGAAAGCCAAGTGGGTGGAGGGGTGGCATGCTACTGGGATTAAAGAAGAGGGAACCGGAGGGAGAGGGAGGGGAGAGAAGCCATGGTAAGGAGGGTGAATAAGTGTAAGCTTATTATACTGTAAATCACTGCTGATTTACACGTATGAAATTCCCATAATTAAGCCGTTATTTTGTATTCTAACTAAAATTAAGGCGGGGGGGGGGGGAGGTCAAATCAAGTTGGGCATAATTCTGCCCTCAAGCCATTGGTCACTGATCTGTGGAGATAATAAAGGAGGGAGGGGAAAGGAATGTTGAAGAGAGTTTTATGGGCCTGAATGAGCCTAATCAGCTTGTGGGCAAAGGGCATGGGAATGAGGAAGTAGTCAGGTAGGAGAAGAAAACAGACCATCACATGGGGCGTAAAAAGTCAACAGGGGGAGTCCCTCTCCCTGGCAGCCTTATTCAGGTGCCTGGCCAGAGTAAAAGGTTACACAGGTGGCAGATGCACAGACCTCAGGATTCTGTAATTAGTGAGGGAGGAAGTAGCTGACTTCTAGATTCTCAGCTCAGACACTCTTGGCTTGATCTCCAAACCAAAACACCTTATTCCTAGAGAAACGTGAGGCTGGACCCACGAGGCACATGGGAGGTAAGACGCAGGAAGATTTCCACACTGTGACTGGGTAAAAGTTTGGGGGTGGAAACAAAGCTGTTCACAGTTTGTCAAGCTGTGTGTATTTTCTTCTGGTCCCTAGGCTCAACTAAGGGTATGTTTTTAGAGAAACCTAGATAAGGGAAGTGAGGGGTAAGCTGTCCAGACCTTAGCACTTAGTTAAAACTGACCAGTTCATTCAGATTCCGACAGTGATCCTATCACGCCCTGGAAGCTTCAGGCCCTGGTGTACAAACGTAAGAAACAGCAAAACCAACAACAGAGTGTGCTGAAAATATTCCAGGGATTTATACCGTGAACCATTCCAACTAAGTTGACCCTTGGTGAAGTATCTTTATTTGCTAGTATTTAAACAAGTACCCCAGAGATTATTGTTATAAACGTAACCAATAAATCACAGCATTTCGGCTCTCACAGTCCCGTACTCCTTTTAGCAGAACTTCAAACCTATAAAGACATAGATGGGCTCTATAGATACAGGGCAGATCGACTGCAGAGCAAAGGACTTTCAAGTATATGTTTAGTAAGAGCCAGATGAGCGGAGACCCCTCAGTCTGATCGGCTGGCCTTGATACTTCTGGTTGAGCTGAATTTCGATCTCAACTCTAGGTGGCAGTTTACTCCATCTTTTCTTAAGCTACTTAGACTGGCAATAGATTCATTCACAGTTTTTTCCATGAATGCATAATTTTGTGTAAAAATTAGTTCCTGGCTCCCGGGATCTGTTAAAAATAGATCTGATTTTCAGAATAAAATCATGGCTCGAGGTACAGGTTTTCCATGTATCTTGCCATTCTTGATTTCATCAACTGAATAGGATAAAGCAGAAAAGAACAGATAGAGATGAAGGTTTTAACCATCTTTTTCTTTTTACTTTACTTTTTTTTTTTTGGAAGAATGTAATCCGCTTAAGCATGGGAATAGTTAGTTCTCTGTCAAAGTTGTGCTCCCACTGTGCAGAAGAGAATTCAGTCTGAATGATCCCTCCGTGAATGTATAATGTTCACAAATATCAAGGTTATGCAGGACTCTTAGTGTTCTGGGATTGCTTAGGGTATAGACTTAACTGTCTACAAACAGACAAACCAAAAGGAAAATTACTTACACCTGTGTTTCTTTGCATCTTTTTTTACGTACATGGTCAAAGTTAGAGTGTAGGTGACAAAGATTTCAAAGAGTGGCCTTTCCTCATAGCACTTAACACCTAAACACGCTGATATGGGATGTACTGTTTGATTTTTATAAGGGACTTAAAAATAGGCTATGCAAGATACAGGCATGGCACACGATACTCCTAAGTGTGCCCAGAAATCAGAAGTACTGAATTCTGAAGTAGTGCTAGTAGCTTGTACCTGGCCCGCAGATGAACCTGTACTCTCCACATCTCCTTTTATATGCTCATCCACAGAGACCCTGGTGGTATAAGTGCTCCCTGTCCAATTCGAGGTAATACGACAGATAACCAACACAGTCCATAGGCTTCCACTCCGTAAGTAGCTGTTTACATGAAAACATAAAGCATACACTGTTCCCTAAACCTGCCTCTGGAGTGGTTTATCTCCATCCCTTTTACCAACCCATGGACCTTGTGGTCTGCTCCCAGGAGCCCCAGTAATGCTGGCAAGCAGTTATCACAAAGATTTTTCACTTCAGACTTCTTTCATTTTTAGTATCAGCAGAAGAAAAAAATGCATAAAGGATTTAAACTTTGCCTTAAAGATAGGATTTCTTTAAAAAGAAGCTAAAAATACAATCCTGTGTCTTTTTGAGTGAGAAACAAGATTATGTTTGTGCACAGTGCCTGGTACATGGCATCCTGCAGTTCGGACTGTTTCGCGTTTTATAAATAGTCCAATAAGAACCTCAAAGACCCTGGCTAATGTATCAGTTTCCTAAGAAGCTGTTATTTGGAGTTTGCCTGCTTGGGCTTGTCCCATTCCTACGCCCTCCTCCATTTTTAGGAACACGAAGAAGCTGTACATCACAGGGCACCATCATTTGAATGAAGAGACATTCTACAGAATGAGAAAAAAATATTTACAAGCAAGATATCTGTCAGAGGATTAGTACCTAGAATATAAAAAAAACTAAGAAAGTTCTATTCATCAAGAAAACAAACAGCCTAATTCAAAAGCAGGATATGGAAAGTTCTCAAAAAGATGAAACACTAACGGAAAAGAAACACTTTTGAAAATGTTCAACATTCTTAGGCCTCACCCTACCTGGATGCTGTCATGGATGTAGAAAAGGAGAACACTTGTCCGCTGCTGGTGGGGGTGCAAATTGATCTAGTCACTGTAGAAATCAATGAGAAGACTTCTTGAAAAATTGAAAATAGATCTATCATATGACCAAGCTATACCACTCATGGGTATACACTCAAAAGATTCTTTACCCATGTCCACTGCTGCTTTATTCAGTATAACTGTACTTTTGGCTACTCTATTGGGTTCTTTTCCCTACCACCCTTCTCCACTCCAATCCCTTCCAACACCCCAACACTAGGTAGGAGAAAAAGAAGGTTAGAGGGGAAAGGGGGCATCAATCTTGTTAGACTACTTCCTGCTGGTTAGTGTCATGTTCCTTGGGGCAAGTCCAATCTTCATCGTTGGATATCCGCCTTCCTTTTCTCTCCTCTTGGGTCATGCACACTTGACAAACCACAACAGGAATGAGCAGCAGCAAGGGGAGCAGCAGCCTCTCAGACTCTGGCATTTTTATACCCTCTAAAGAGTCCTCAAAATTCAAACCATGAACTGCCTCCAGTTGGTAGAATCACACCCTTGCCAGAGCACCAGGCAAATCATAAGTAGCTGCTGAGGATAATCTGAAGCAGCCTCATTTTCCACACCTGGGATTAAAACAAAAACATATGCACATAATATAACTGGTCTTTTAAAAGAAACCAAAATTCTCACTGCAATTCACAACATGCAGGAGATGGAAATAACCTAGATGTCCACCAACTGATAAATACGCCAAGAAAATGTGACACACTAACACAATGGAATATTATTGAGCTATTAAAAGTGGGATTATGAAAGTCACAGGTAAATCAATGGAGCTAGAAGTCATCATTCTGAATGAAGTAATCTAGACCAGAAGGATAAGCATTATGTGTTTTTCTTTCATTTGTGGATATTGACTTCAGACACGTGTATCTAATTTGGAATATTCATAGAGGTCGAGACGTTAGTAAGGGGCCATATATGTGGGACCTCTTAGGAAGGGAGATAGAACACACTAGTATTAAAGGCTAAACGGGAATAATAGAACAGAAAGGAGAAATCAGGTGGGACCTTGAAGGACAACAAGCAGTAGGGAATATGCGGAGGGATAAGTAACACTGAAGACATTTGTAAAAAGTCATATGGAAACATATTACTGTAAAAACTTCCATATATATATATATATATATATATATATATATATATATA
>NW_021604633.1:9737779-9749385 GCF_004785775.1 Grammomys surdaster | reverse complement strand
GAGAGAGAGAGAGAGAGAGAGAGAGAGAGAGAGAGAGAGAGAGAGAGCTTAAATGGAGTTAGCTTAAAATAAGGCAACAATGCTCCCATTAGATAAAACTGGCTAACAAATAACTCAGCCAATGCCAAGGATTGGTTACCTCTTTTGGAGTTGTTGGCCATTGAAGGTCTCCAGATTCCTCCAAAAATTATAGGCCATTGAAGCCTATGGAGGCTACAATTATAGCCTCCAGAACTTGATGCTAAGACCCTATTGTTGAAGACACCACATACTTATATCACAGAACACAGAGAAATCAAGCTTGATACCCACCTGGAAACTTCATATTTACTGACTAGTTTTCATTATGTCGGAAGGTGCTGTACATGTCACAGAGGAGAAAACTAATCACCACTCTTGCCTGGCTGTGAAGCTTACAAACTACAACAATGACCTGCCTGGCAAGACATTCCCACTGATGTGAAAGTGGCATGACTGTTGTGAGAATAACTAATGACTTACTGATTAGATTTAAGGCCCTCTCTACAAGTTGAACCTTAAATCTGGTACCGATTTGAAGCCAAGAACCTAGGGCTAGACAGGCCCTAGGCCATGGGGAGAACCTCCTATTATTTTACTCTGCTAAATGGGCAGTGCCAAACCAACTCCAGTGATTTATATTCATAGATCAATGCATCTATAAAACCCCATCAGAAGAGAGTTTTTTGGTAGAAAATGGCAATTAACACAGAGACTCACCACTGAGTCTCACATCCTTTCTTTCAAAGCCTCAGGCATCATTTTAGAAGAAGGCTCAGGAACATTCTAAAAGCTGGAAACACAGGATGGTTCCAAGAAGCGGGTGTGTTCTCTGGGCTCAGCATGTCAATTGAATTTATGAATTCATAGCACGTCAGACAGATGACATAAGACCTTCAAAAGCAGGCTCAAGGGTGTGGGCACCAGTTCCCAACTCTGAGGAGATATTGGCATCTGATAGCTGCTGGGAAATGAAGACAAATTTTTCTTAAGGGTGTGACCCTGGTGGTTTGAAAACAATTCCAGTGGAAGGTCACACAGTCCCAGTGGTATATAGGCAGCATCAACTGTACTGATGGGGGAAGAAGAGTACAAAGCTGGGTGGATAGGACACTAGGGGTGGATGGGGCAGAGTTGGAAGAAGAGGGGAATACGATGAAAATTCATTGTGCAAAAATTTCAAAGAACTAATTTAAAAAACGAGAAGACAATAAACTGAGGAGTTAGACCAGCACCCCGAGGCAGGGCTACAGCGACACTAGGATTCTAGAATAGGACGTGTACGTGTACATTAGGGTATGAAGTTTGCATAACTGGAGAAGGCTGAAGTTCAGTGCTGAATGGCCAAGGAGAAAACCCAGAAACCACCAGAGGAAGCCTACAAAACAGCAGGCAGGCAGAGTAACGGAGGTGTATTAAGGAATACTTGGGAGTTTGGCCCAGTCAAGGGGCTTTTGTGGACATTTGAAATTTTCAGCCTATGTTGTTTTAGCTTTTGCCCAAGGTACACTGCCTCTGGATGGACAGCAGTCCTGGGATTCTTATGAGGATTTACTATGCATTGTTTTACACAGTCTTCTCTTCAACTCTTAGAGGACTCCTTCTAGCTCTCTTTCTGCTTCTCTTCCTCTTCAAGGATATCAGCTGTCTCTTAATTCTTTCACTGTTAGTCAACTGCCCACAACCCTTGTTCTCTATGAAGCACCTCTCTCTCTCTCTCTCTCTCTCTCTCTCTCTCTCTCTCTCTCTCTCTGTGTGTGTGTGTGTGTGTGTGTGTGTGTGTGTGTGTGTGCAGATGCACAGGATTCCCCTGAAGCTAGGCTTACAGGTAGTTATGAGATGACTGGTATGCTGTAGGTAGGAAGAACTGAACTTGGGTCCCCTACAAGATCAGTACATGGTTTTGATCTCTGAACCATATCTCTTGCCTTTCTCCCATAGGTTTCTAATAGTACACTTTAGTTTTTAAAATTTTAATGTAGTTATATCACTTCCACGTCCTCTTTCCTTCCTTCAACTCTTCCCATGCACATATAACCACTCTCTCTAACATTCATGGGCTCATTTTCTTTTAATTATCATTATAAGTACACACACACACACACACACACACACAAATATATACACAACATATACATATATATTCTTAAATATATAAATAAAATCTGTTATATCTATATGCTACCTGTATGTATATGACTTCAATCCTAAACACTTGACATCGGGCAACCATTTGACTTACCAACTCTTGGCAATTCTCAGTTGTCTGTAGGATTGTGGGTTCTAGAATTGAGGTCTGGAGAGCTTTCCCACTTTCATGTTAGCATTCTCAATGGTGTCATCATGGTTGCTTTGTTTCAACTAAAACATCTACAGCACATTTCCTGCACCTAAGGCTCACATTTCATTGTGGAAGGGGGCGGGAAATATTTTAAGATCCAGAGGAACAGGAGGCTTGTTGTGAGATTGTGTCTCCAAGAAATGTCGGAGGCTACATCTATGGAGATTCATCATCAGTGCTCAGTAAGACCTACTGTATGTTTAATGTCTCTGTCTCTACTTGCACTTTCCTCATAGGCTCTGAAGGTGATCAAATCTCCAACTACTTTCACTATTCACTTTCATAGCCAAGCTTCATGAAAGAGTATTAAGGATCTCTCTTTTCAGCCCTTGTGATTGTGAGGTTCAGGAGGCAAGCACATATGTGTTCTGTTTGATGTCCTACCAACTTACTCTTCCACACTAGGCATAATGTCTAGTGCAACAGGCATTTGCTATAGTCTTCCTAAGTTATTGAAAGTGTGTGGGATAAAAAAAGATTTTATAAAGCTGGAGATATGGCTCAGCAGTTAAGAGCACTGGCTATTCATCCAGAGGACCTGAGGTCAATACCCAGGACCCACATTGCCGCTCACATCTGGCTGTAACTCCAGTTCCAGAGCTTCTGACATCCTTACACAGATATTCATACAGGCAAAACACCTATGAATATAAAATAAAAAGAAATTATCTATTTAAAAAAGAATGATTTTGATCAGCAAGCTTTGAAAGATTCAGTGGTCCTGCTTTATATAAACCAACACTCACTATTCCTTCACATCATTTCTCCTGTAGTTGCATTCTCCTTGTGTGTATACACATAGGAGATATGTATATATATACACAACAATCACAAGGTAATATGTTTATATCAAACAAGCATCACTTATGAAATGTAGTGACAAAGTATTAGCATTTGTAATCTACTCTTCTTCCTCTAGGACAGAAGTTCACGTTACCTATGGATGAAATCTAGGGTAAAGTAAGCTCTCTGTTTATTTTTAGTGACTAGCTTTATCACATTTCTTGTCTCCCTGAGCTCATCTAAAACCTTCATTTTACAAAAAAGGATTCTCTCCTAAAGGGAGGGTATCACATTCCAGCACAGTGATAGAATTCCTGCTTTATATACACATAATGAAGGAGACTTTATTTGGGCTTGTCTTTTCAAACATTTCAGCCCATAGTCACTGGTTCTGCTGCTTTTATGATTTGACAAGGCAGACTATCACAGCACAGAACATGTAGCAGAGGACCACACTGTTCACCTCACAGTAACTAGGAAGCAAAGAGAGAAAGGAGGGCCCTGGGTCCCAATGTCCTCTCTTAGGGCACACTTCTTGTGTCCAGTTTCATCCCAGTAGGCCTCATCTCTCTTAAGCTTTCACCACACTTCACAAGCATCTCAGGTAGGGCAACAATTTTAGGCAGGTCTTCCTGCCCCTTCCCATAATGCTGATGGACTTTCTTGTCAATACTTGAATTTGCATGCCACTGGGGAATGTCCAAAAGTCAGTTAGATCAATTTAGACTGAGAGAATTTAGACCGATTTTATGTGTATGTGTGTGACCTATGTTTGTATCCACATATGATAAATATATTCAAGTTAAATTCAACTGTCATATAAATGGTATATAAAGTTGATACACATATACGCATATATAAATTTCATGTTGACATATTCTAGTTTCCTTGTTATTTCTCAGATTCCCTCATACCAAGCCTTGTTTCTTTCTCTTGGCCCAGTCTTTCTGAATTCATGTCTTTTAATGTGGATTTCTCTGCAAGACAGTTTTTAATTGTCTCTCTTGCTCAGTGCATGCGAGTCTATCAGCCAGTTCCAGTCTGTGGACTCAGATCATCCTTGAAAGGAAGGGTGCAATTTCCACCCACTTGGGAGTGCTTTAAAGGAAGGCATCATATCCTCTCATTCTCTGAAAATGGCACTATCCTCCTGGCATCCTAACGCTGCTCTTATCTTACACATGTTTCTTAAGACCAAGTAGAATGCAGAATCCTAAGATGTCAAGCCATGCATTTTGAATGTAAAGTATTGGATATGTGAAATATTAGGCTGAGCTCAGATAATAAAAATCTTTGGTTATGCATCCTATCGTCTCTACAGGGGAATGTCACAGATCCAGTATCAAAATTTGCAGTAATAAAACTCTTGAGAGTTTCAATATTACAATTTTTAGGCAGTTCTGTCCGCCTCTTTCCTTAACACCCACTGATGGGCTTTCTTGTTACTCATTGATCATGCCCGCCCCCATCTATTTGACCCTCCTGCCATTCACTTTTTGGCATGAGTAACTCAGCCTCTGTTTGTGCCTAGGTTCATTATGTGGCAGCTGTTTTCATTACCATCTCATTATGTCACTGAGGGGGAGAGGTTTCCATGGTGATGCTGAACTGCATAAATAGAGATTTTACTACATTGAGATTTTATCTACTTGGGGTAGCAGTTCGAAGGGAGTTGGGCTAGAACCTTTCCAACAGGAAAAGAGCTTGTAAATCTCCCTTCTGTTTCCTGAGTCTATGCTTTGTTCAATGAAGGTATGCTGTTATTATGAATTCTTCATAGATATAGATAGAAGATAATACAGCCAATAGTTGCTTTCTATATTTATTTGACCTTCTGCTATGTACATGGAAATTTCTAAACTAACATTGAGTAGGAAAATTACTGGATCTATGGATCTTTACAATAGTTCCACCAGGAAAAGAGACTGAATCCCAGGAAAAAATCAGGATGGGAATTAGCCCAACCACTAATGTAATTATTGCTTATGCTTGGTGGCTTCCTAAGTTGTCATTGCCTGGGGAAACAAAGGTCATAACAACATTCAAGTGATTAGATCATACTTTCTCCACTCATGAATGAATGATACTCAATTTTCATTAATTGCTTTGTGTTTAATCCTGCATGTGCAGGAGGATTTTGTTAATAAATTTTCCCTGGCAGTAAGCCTTCATTAATTTGATCTTCCCCGAAAGCAAATCTATCCCTGACAGAAATTTTTTTCACCATTTACTTTAAGACTTTTAGTCAAGGCAAACTATATTTGTTTAATTCCTTTAAGTTCATTAAAAACTTACTTGCAAATATATTTGATATGATAACATTGTACCACCTAAGGCTCAACAGCGACTAAAATTTTTTAAAAAAATAAGTAGATTTTACATTATACAATTATTAAGTATGCTTTTAAGCAGATGGATCGATAAGGTACATATACTCACCATGATTAGATCAAGTATGGCATGGAATTCAGTATGTCATGATTTGAATGTAAAATGTTCAATCTTTATCTCACATGTTTCAACACTCAGTACCCAGCTGACCTTGCTGTTTTGGGAGGCTTTGAAACCTTTGGGAGGAGGATCTCTAGGTGAAGGAACTATGTCTTTGGAGGAGAATGGCCCCCAAGGTTTGGACCCTGCCCCACCACCTGTCCTGTTCTGCTTCTTGACCATGGAGATGTGGGCAAGCAGCTATCCCAGGCACCTATAACCATGGGGGTCAGGTATTTGATTACTGTGCTGGTTAGTTTTAGATGTCAAGTTGCCATAAGCTAGCATCACTTGAGAAGGAAGTCTCAAATGGGGGAATTAACTAGATTAGGGTGGCCTGTGAGGGATTGTCTTTACTGTTAATTGAGGTAGGAAGAAACATGCTGAATTTGAGCAGCCCCATTTGATGGACTCAGTCCTGAACCATACCAGTGACGAAATCTAGCTGAGAAAACAACAACAACAACAACAAAAAGAAAGCAAGTGGGCAGCATAGATGCATTTAAGTCTCTCTGCTCTTGATTGTGGATGTCGTGTGACTAGCTGCTTTTGTTCCTGCCTTGACTCCCCTAATAATAGAGCAGAAGCTGGAATTGTAAGCCAAATAAGCCTTTTCCTCTGTTGTGCTGCATAGGCAGCCACGGTGTTGGAGAAGGAGCTGAGAGTTCTACATACAGATAGGTTGGCTGAAGAAAGAGACATTGCCACACTGGGCCTGGTTTGAACTTCTGAGACCTCAAAGTGACATACTTTCTCCAACAAAGCCACACCTACTCCAACAAGGCTACACCTCCCAACAGTGTCAGTCCCTATGAGCCTATGGAACTATTTTCACTCAAACTACAAAATTCTACTTCTAGCATCCGTGTGCTTATAGCACACTATATCATAGTGCAAAATGCATTTAGTTCGACTTCAAAAGTCCCCATAGTCTATCACAGTTTCAACATTGTTTAAACGTTCAAAGTCTCTTTTGAGACTCACGCAATCTCTTAACTGTAACCCCCTAAAAATATCAAAATGCAAAAAAGCAGGTCACATACTTCCAACACACAATGGCACAGGATATATATTACCTTTCCAAAAGGGAGTATAGTGAGGAAATACTGGATCAAAGCAAGACAGAAAACCTGCTGGACAAACTCCAAACTTCATCTCCCTGTCAAAGGGCTATTGAGATCTCCAACTCCTTTCAGCTTTATTGACTGCAACCCACTTCTTACTCTTGGGCTGGTTTCAATCCTTTTTAGCAGCTTTCCTTGGCATCTCCAACATTTTGGGGTCTCCAAGGCAACCCAGTCTTCACCATCACAGCCTCACACAATGATCTTTTGAGGCCTCCATGCAGAGACAACCCTTGTCACATGCCTGGCCTCAGTAGCTTTCCTTAGTCACTGAAGGAAATTCCAAAACCCCTCTCTTCTATCCTTGACTCTAAAGCCAGAATCATGTGACCGAAGTTGCCAGGTTTTGTTGCTTGCTGGGGCAGAAATATGAACCTCTCATTCAATTACATAGTCACTAGCTTTCTGGTTTTGATGGCTTCCTTCACTGCCTAAGCTTTTCTGTCTTGAAACTCAATCTGTAGACCAGGCTGGCCTAAGACTCAGAGATATGGCCGCCTCTGCCTCGAGAGTGCTGGAACTAAAGGTGTGTGCCACTATACCTAGCCCTAAGATTTTCTTTAATTCCTCTTCACAAGTTGAAAGCTTAGTTGGGTGGGGTCTTACCCTGATGTCATCATTCTCTTTATTTCATTTAACATTAGGTTTTCTTTATTTTATTTTTTTAATCTCCTTGAACACAGGATTTAGCTATATTCTACTTCCTGGTATTCCTTTTTCCCCTTGAACTGTACATTTTGTATATTTCCTTGCTCCACTTGCTAATTTTCATTGTGGATCTTCCTAAGAGTTAATATTAATAACCACCTGACAGAGTCAATACTAGGCTAATTTGAAATTTCCTCTGCCTATGCCATTAATCTCAGACTCTTCAATTTAGCCTCAGGAGGGTTTTTTTTTTTTTGATAAGGGCAAAAGCAGCCATATTCTTAACCAAAATATCACTAAAACAATATCTAGTCCACATATTAATATTCTTCTCCTCTGAAACATCTTGAGCCAGGCACCTATAGTTCAAATCACCCTCAGCACCACTGTCTTCCATGATCCTACTAGTTTAGACCATTAAGCACCACTTAAAGTATTCAACTGCTTTTCTAATCCAAAGTCCAAAAGTCCACATTCCTGCAAACCAAAGCACAGTCAGGCCTATCAGAGCAATACCAAGTCTTGGTACCAACTTCTGTCTTAGTTAGGGTTTTACTCCTGTGGACAGTCAGGGAATGACCAAGGCAACTATAAAAAAGGAAACCATTTAATCAGAACTGGCTTACAGTTTCAAAGGTTTAGCCCATCACCATAATGGTGGGAAGAATGTTAATGTCCAGATAGACATGGTGCAGGAGAGGAAGCTGAGAGTTCTACATACAGATCGTCAGGCAACAGGAAGAGGCATCACCACATTTGTCCTAGCTTGAGCATCTGAGACCCCAGAGCCCTCACCCAGTGACACACTTCCTCCAACAAGGCTGCACCTTCCCACAGCATCAGATTCTATGAGTCTACATGACCACTTTCCTTCAAACTACAACAAAGCTGGAACTGAATTACACATCTTGGACACACCTTGGGGGACTACTATGTGTTAGAATTGTCAGTCAACTATTTCCTGTGTCTCCTCACTTAGTCTTCGAAACAACATGGCATGGATACTGTTATTGAGATTAAGTGGCTCATGCAGCCATTGGTATTAGTATTAGCACTGGGATGTTCTAGTTTATTGTTCTGACACACCACCAGGAGGAGTACTAGAATCCTTGTAGTTATTGTCAGTCTGTAAAGAAAGCAGGGAAATGTTCTGCAGGTGCTCTCCAAACAACTGTAGTGTACAACCACGAAGGATAGAACCCCAAAATCTAGCACAAAAGTCTATTCCTATGAAGAATTTTATATATTATTAGATAGCATTCTGTAGTATTTGAGGCAAAGAAGTCACATATTAAATGGAAAGCAAACCAAGCACATAGGATATATTTTAGTGGTAAGTTCATGTTTCTCCTCTTCAAAAGACTGAATCTCAAAGTGCCCCAGGAGTCTTCATTGCTACCTTTTTAAAGCTGCTTCTATTTCAAAAAAGTCCCACTTTCAGGGAAATAACATAGTGTCTACATGAAATGTAACTCAACTAGTGTGCTTCCTCAGTATTCCGATAAAAGCCATGAGGCACAAGAATTTGCCATTTATAGTAAGTACTGATTCAAGACAGAATGGTCAGTTTTGCCTTATATGTCAGTTTGCATTTGAATTTCAAGTTCACTTAACCCCCACCCACACTAAATAAAATCTTCTTTTCGCTTACTGCAATGTTTTATTTACATTCCTAACTTCCCCTCCCCCAAATGATAAAGGGAAGTAGTGATCTGGGGGTAAGAGGAAGAGAAGTGAGAAGTGTAGTCTCACAAGTTGATCAGAATCCTCTGGCCAGGATGTTTTCAAACTATGGAAGATGGACTTGAATATGCAGAATATTTAGTCAAGTGTTTATGAAACTGAGTCTTTTGAAAATTGCAATTATAGACAAAGCAGAGGTCCATTTGACTGCTAGCCAAATGTCCCCTGGCACTACTTTTGTGTAGTATATTATTACCAAGCAATGTCTTCCCACAGAGAGAAAGTATAATGGCCTTTCTGTCCTATATCTGCAGATAACAGCTCAGTGTCAAAATGCATCCCTATGCCTCACCACATAGCTAGAAAGGAAATTAATCAACGTTTTATGTGTGCAGATGGAAATGCTTAAGCCGGTTTCACAAACCAATTACTGTTTGGTTCTCAAAATCTAAAACTTGTTCAAGATTTAATACACACTGAACAGCCTCAGAACTCCTTGAAGAATAATAATTCAAACTTAATGTAGGATGGTAGCCGACTCCCATTCTGTATTCTTTAGCTTCTATGTTTTTTTCGGGAAAGGTAACTTATAATTCAGGTCCATGAAGGAGATGTCTGTGTAAAATATGTTTTCTGCTGATTGGCCCTTTTAAGAAAGACTTATGCAGCGTATTTCTGCCAGTGTAATAGTGTTGCTATTAGGGGTCTGCACTCCTTGTTCAAAAATAAATGTCCCAAGGATTCTGGATAAGGATAGCTGATGAAGAAGCAAGATTTTCTGGTAGCTTTTGTCATGGCTTACCCTTCAAAATTATAACCAAAAGTTTAATTCTGCAGGATTTTCATTGATTTTTTTTCTAAGTTTTTGATACTTAGGTAAAAAAAAATACCTCCAAAGTTATATTTTATTTATTTATATTATATTTTATAGTTATTTTTTATTTATTCTATAAATAACATATGTTTTGGGTATACAAATAAGAAAAGAAATAAACTAAAATCAAAATCACTCATAATTGTACCACCTACAGATAATCTCATTAATGTTTCAGTCTTTGATGTTTATAATATGGTCTCATTAGTACATTTAAATAATTGATATGACGATGATATTAATGTATTAAAATTTATCACTTTCGCCTAGATTTTAAACTGTGACACATCATACTGTAACTTATTTAGTAAGCAGCACATCTTTCATGTTTTCTGTGCTTTTAACAAGCATCAGTCCTGAGAGTTCTGAACAACCAAGCAGAAATTGTTTCTTTTTACAGATCTTCATTTTTTTGTTTTATTACTCCCTAAAAATGTTTTGAAAAATGTATATAACTAAAAATGTATATTACAAATTTTAAGTCAACATTTAAATTTTTTATCATGAGTTTCATAGTTGCAAAGCATGTCATTTCCACGATATTAAAATGTTAACATTTTAAACCGTTAACAGTGCTTTTAAATATAGCTAAAGGAATTTAGCATCATAATCATTTGAAATAGTTGGTCTTGTCTTTCTAAACATCTTCTGCTCCTGTTAACAAGTTCTATTAACCATTGATGGTGAAATTTTGTTACTGCTGTATTCCTTTTCAAAGAAAATTGCAAGATTATGTTATTAGCATCAGTTTTAGCAATTTTTAGTGAACATATTTTTTTTGCATTAAAAAAATAACAGCCCACTAACTTACCTCTAACATTGTCCTTTCTTTTTTTGTTGTTTTTTTGTTTTTAAATTTTTGTTGGATGTTTTATTTGCATTTCATATGTTGTCCCCTTACGCCATCCCCCGCACACCCAGGAATCCCCTATCCCCTCACCCTTCCTCCTTCTTCTCTGTGGATGAAGCCCCTACATTGTCCTTTCTACTCAAACTTGAGATAAGAGGTATAGAGAGATTTTTTTTTGACTACCTCATATTTCCTGGAAGCCATTTTCTTAACTAACAAACTAACCAACCAACTAACCAACAGTTCTTAACTAAAAGACATCTTACAGATACCAAAAATTTGAATTCCTGTTGGCTAGCGTCCACCCACAGGAGTAGAGTCTTAGAAAGCTGAGTGGTGAAAGCTGTGGCTTCTGTTTGGTAATATGGACAAAAGCTTTAGGCAAAGGTGCAGGACAGGAAAGGGCACATGTCATCAGGACACAGGCAGAAACATTCATAGGTGCATTGGTTTTTAGGAGGAAAACTAACTTTTGAAAAAAAAATTCTGAAAATTGATTTTCTGAAAACTCTCAATATTTGTATTCCCTATGGTGCCTCTTCAAGTTTCCTCAAAGACACTGAGTTTTGTGTGGGGTATCATTGGTATGCTGATTATTTAGCAATTAAACATTAATCTGAATATATTGACTTATGTGATGAGTATTAAACTCTATTATTTAAAATTTTTATTTATTATTTGGATATTTACTTATATATTGTGTCTGTATACATTTGTGTGGGTATTAGGGGAGGCTGAAAGGGGGCATTGGATCCTCTGGGGCACTGGGTCCTCTGGGGCACTGGATCCTCTGGG
>NW_021604633.1:9708640-9737769 GCF_004785775.1 Grammomys surdaster | reverse complement strand
GGATCCTCTGGGGCACTGGATCCTCTGGGGCACTGGATCCTCTGGGGTACTGGATCCTCTGGGGCACTGGATCCTATGGGGCACTGGATCCTCTGGAGCTGGAGTTCTGGGTGGCTGTGAGCCACCTGTTGTGCATGTTGGGAACAGAACTGCAAATCTCTGAAAAAAAAAAAACCAATCACCATATTGAACTCCTGAGCCATCTCTCTTGTCCCTTATACACCCTCTATATAATCAGAAAGAAGAATTTAAAATTCTAGACTTAATTCTATCTTATCTATGCCTTAAACATTCAGTGATAAGCTTCTGGCTGATAAACAGGAGATAGGTGCATACAGAACACTGAAGCTCAGCCAGATACATACTGAGTGGCAACGGAGTGCCTATGATTGAAATCCAAGTGACTTTTTAATAATCTATTTAAACAATGAAAGTCCGTTTATAATACTGCTTGAATCTAGATGTAAAAAAAAATCTCAGTTGCTATGTAGAAAACCAGGTGTAGGAGCTTCTCTGCAAACGAGCTCCCTACTAGGAAGAACATCATCGGTGCTTCCAGTCCCGACCTCTCCCCCCACCATCTATTTATCAGGCTTTGTCTTTTTCCCTCTTGGTCTCGCCAATCATTATCTCCTCCTTCCCAAGAACCTGGCCTGAGGCCTTTGCTGCCTTGCAGGCCCTGATACTGCTGACTGTCTTCCATGGTGTCACACAGAAATTGGGCTAAGATGAATGTTATAGATCCAGGGAAGTCCTGGAGAGCCTGGCAAGGTGTCACAGAACTTCACCAAGGACACATTTTAGGAACTCTCTTGGTCCTTTCCCCAGTTTGAGTGTCTTGTTCAGTCATCTTTCCATTATCCTACATCCTTACCTACTCGTCTCTTGGACTCCTTGACCACTTTCACAAATGGTTGGTTTTTCATTAACTCCATTTCCTCATAGCCTTTTCTCTTGCATCCCTTTGGCTTCCTGACTCCTTCCATACTCACAACTATGACTTTACTCAAGTTTGATTCTGATTTACTTACTTTAATTCCTGCTAGGCCAGCTTTCTGTGGCTGCTAGTCATCCCATAATTCAGAAGCCATTCTTGTTCCAACCAGCTTGGGTGAAGATGAGGCTGTCACTAGAGGCTTCAGACTGTCTTATTAGTAAGGATCTCAATAATGACACATCTTTTGGTAGCGTGTTTCTGTATCCTTACTAATACTGTCTTCTATTTGGAGTCATTTTGTTGCTTATAGAACATGACACAGCTGGGCATGATAACTGGGCATGTCTGCAATTGCAGCTGATGAAGGAGGATTATCATGATTTTGAGGTAACTGTGGGTTGCAGCCTGAGAATCTGTTGCAAACAACAACAAAAGCCAAACTCAAACAAACACATTCATGAATAAATAAAGCATTATATTGTGATCATCCATTCACAATCATATATATTCTTCTATATCTTTCTCATGTAATAATTAAAGAATTTTGCACATTGTACCCAACTAGCTTTAAAAAAAATCACAATGTCTGTAGTTAATCCCTCAAATTATGATTTAACTGATATGAAATGTGTCTTGGCCTTTGAAATGTTTTTCTTCAGATGACATATTTGGGAACCATAACAAACTATTGCACAGTGACAATGACTAGACACACACAATTTATTTAACATATCTTGACATATTTTCAGTTGTTACAGTTTCTCTATTATGAACAACACTGTCATGAATTCCCTTCCAGGGCTGGAGAGGTGGCTCAGTGGTTAAGAGCACTGGCTTCTCTTCCAGAAGTCCTGAGTTTAATTCCCAGCAACAACATGGTGGCTCACAACCATCTAAAATGGGATCTGATGTTCTCTTCTGGCAAGAAGGCATATATGCAGATAGGGCACTCATATGCATAAAATAAATACACCTTTTAAAAAAGGAATTTTCTTTTAGTAAGATTTTTTTTATCATAACTTTGGCGACTTGCAAAGGACTAAGTCTTTAGTACTAAAATGATTGGATAAAAGAAGTGAGGATATTTCCCCACCTACTTAAAAAAACCCTATAGTTTATACTTGTGCCAACAAATAACAAGAGACTTCAATCTGGCTGACATCTGTCATCCCATTGATTGGCATGGTTAATATGGTTTGGCTGGTTAGACAAACCAATCTCCCTTCCTCCCTCATTTCTTTCCTCACTGCATACTTAGTTGAAGAAGGCCACCTTCTCTGGTACAAAAAGATCATTATTTGCTCAAGGGTGCGTCAGTACCTACCTCTGATAGAACTTCCAAACAAGCTCTTAAGAATCTCTTTGTCCCTTCCTAACTAGCATTCCATATTGGTTTCCCTTTCCTGCCTTGGTGAGAACAAATAGTATGTTTTAACATACTGCTGTGTGTTACTTAAAGTTTGATTCTTCCCCACTCAGTTTATTTTGCCTCGTTATTCCTTCTTCTCTGAGTTAACACCATTTGTTTGTTCTACTCTCTCCATGGCAATCATCTGTTTGATTTCTCTTCATCCACTAAAGCTATGGTTACAGGGACTTCATCAGATGTTGTACATATAGTCAAGTTTAGCATTTGCCTTTTCTTATTTTACTTTTCTTTGCAGACTTCTTATGAAGTCAAAATAGTCAATATTTAAAATTCAGTATTTATTTATTTATTTTGGTGCTGAAGATCAAATTCTTTGATCAACCACTGAACCAAATCCCCAACATCCTTTATTATTTTGAGGGAGAGGGGTGCCATTTTATTACAGAACAAAGAAAAGCCTGGACAAATGAACAAATAAACAACCAACAAACAATTACTATCATCTTTCAACCTTCAAAAACACCTTTATTAAGATTCTAATTACCGGGGCTGGAGAGATGGCTCAGCGGTTAAGAGCACTGACTGCTCTTCCAGAGGTCCTGAGTTCAAATCCCAGCAACCACATGGTGGCTCACAACCACCCATAATGAGATTCGATGCCCTCTTCTGGTGTGTCTGAAGACAGCTATAGTGTACTCATAAATAAAATAAATAAATCTTAAAAAAAAAAAAGATTCTAATTACCTACCTTTTTAGCAGAAAAAGAAAATCAGCTATTGTGGTATGCCATGTCTCACAGAAAAATAAATCCTTAAGCAATGTAACTCTGCAGTTGGTCCACTTTTATGTCCAAGTCTTGCCAGAGGTAAAGCTAAAAAGCAGGAAGTTCCTGCAAGAGTTTAACCTCACTATAAAGTTTCCCTTTGGCAGCACCAAAGTTAACAAAACACAGGAAGCTTGCTGCATTTACTAACACTTAGGGAGATGACCATGGCAGAAGATATCAGATGATCATGTTGCTCGTTTTCTCCCATAATCAGTTCTTAAATTTGAACAGTTAAGAATCAAGTTGGTTCCCCACCCGTTACCTAACGTCTGTGTCGGTCAGTAATGTAAGCCATAGATATAGCTCTCAAGTTCTGTGGAAAGTTAGCATTGAATTACCGGCTAATGTTACTCTAGAAAAACTCTGTTCATTACAACATGGATCTGAACCAACTCACACATCCTTATATTCGTCCTTCAGTTTATGATGCTGAACGTATGGGGCTCTGGCTTACAAGAGAATGGCCAAGATGAGATTGCCTTGTAGTCTCATTTAGACAGTTAATTTTATCTTTGTTTTCTTCCATTGTGTTTCTCGATGGTGCAAAACTAATTGGCTCTTATCACAGTTACATTACCTTCAAAGGCAGATAAAATTAATGCAAAGTAAAAGATCACTATAATCAGAGATATCTGGTCGAAATGGAAACAGCCTCACTTAAAGTGGCTGCGCAATCCACAGAGGACTCTGGCAGAATAATAAATCATGGCTTTCTCCAGGTTATCATCCTGGGCTCCAGTTCATTATTTTGTATCATTTGTTTTAACCTTGGGTTGTCCCCTCAGCATCTGCTCTGCTGTGATTAATTCTGCTGATGGAAATAAACTGTCGAAGGGCGACACCGTGCTGCATGACTAATTAGCAGACCGAATTATGTCCATAAATTAACATTTTGTTTTTATTCATTTAAATAAATCAGAGTTGTCCAAAATTATTATGGGTAGACTGCTTTAATATCAATTTAGGTTTGTAACCTTTAGCTGGGTCAGTTTGCACTTTTTTTGTGTGCCTTTCGGCCAACTGATTCTTAAATGTCTTCCAGCCTGAAACTCCCTGAGCTGGGCTGTTGTTTTGGCTTTTCCAGTTACACGTTCCACAGGTTCTCTGCTTTAGCTCTCTCTTCCTCAGCTCCCTCCTGCCCAATTCCTAGCTCCAGATCCTCATTCTCTCTTCTTATTGGTCATGTGAAAAATGAGTGTTATTGCAAAAACCAAAATGTTTCTTGAAAAAAAAAATCTTTGAATGCTACTAACAAAAGAAAAGTCTACCTGAAGACAGGGCCAAGGCACGATTCTTACAAAATTATTAGTCTTCATTCTGGGCATGTGTGAGTAAGTGAGTGTGCATATACTTACCTAGACACATGTGGAGACCAAAGGTTGGCATTATGTGAGGCTAGGCCTGCTGTCCAGGGACCCTGCAGAATCCTCTGCCTTCCTGGTGCTGGTATTACAGATGTGTGCTAGTACATCCTGCTTTTGTGTGGGAGCAGGTATTTGACTCAGGTTCTCACCCACTGAAACATCTCCAGCCACTATTTTTGAAAAGCCTTGAATAGTAGTAGTAGGTCTCTGTAAATGTTAAAAATCTGCGTAGAAATTCCATATGCATGAATATAAATTATAAAACCCCTACTATTTCATCATCAGGAAAGACAGTCAGGAAATGTTATGTGGATTCTGCAACACTGGTTGGTTGCTTCTAAAGACAGTTTGTAGAGCATGACTCAGCCTTCTGGAATACTGTTTCATTGGCCTTATTTTCATAAATGCAATTCAATCCTTTTCAGGAAGAGACCTGCAGTAAAACTGAATAACCTAAGCAGTTACAAGTCTGCAAGTTAATTGCAGGCAATTCCCTATGTGGCTGTCATTATCTTGTATGATGGGCTGTATATGGGACCTGTATATTGGGACTGTATATAGGGGCTGTACATGGGGCTGTACATGAGGCCTGTATATAGGGGATATACATATAGGTGCAATATATAGGACCTGTATATGAGGGCTATATATAGGGAGTATATGGGGGCTGTATATGGGGGCTATGTATAAAGGCTGTATATAGGGACTGTATGTGGGGGCTGTATATAGAAGCTGGGCTAGGGTAGCTTTCTCCCAGTTTCAGTCATGCTTTGTTTCTTCCAGTATACTTACACTGAATGATAGCTTGTTTGACAGTGAGAACATTCTCTCTATAGAAATCTTCATTACTAAAATCAGGACTTTTGGTTTCTTGACAGCTGGTTATTAAAACATTCACAGCATTCCATATGATGCTAAGCACAACTCTTTCATAATGCCTCGAATATCAAATTCTCAGTTGGTTCATAGCAAATGATCTGTACCCTCCTCTGCTTTGCTCTTTCTCTCAGTCTCTCTCAGTCACCACTGCCTGTTTGAAATACCTTCCATAGACATTAATATTTGTAGTAAATGTCTAAGTTGAATGTACTGGTACATGCCTTTAATCCCAGCACGTGGGAGGCAAAGGCAGGAAGATCTCTGTGAATTTTAGCCAAGCCTGGTCTACATAGTGAGTTCCAGTACAGTCAAAGCTATAGAGTAAGACACAGACACTCTCCCAACAAAAAGAAAATAAAAAAGAAGAAAGAAAGAAAGGAAAGAAGAAAGAAAGAAAGAAAGAAAGAAAGAAAGAAAGAAAGAAAGAAAGAAAGAAAGAAAAAGGAAAGGAAAGAGAAATAAATACTGAGAAAATCTTCCTGAGTGAAATATCATGAAACAGTTATTGAGCAGCCTTAATTCACCCAGATCTAGCACTATTTCAGTTACAACCTCATCATGTCTGATGCTTAGACAGTCTTAAACGACCTCGCCTGAGATGGGTTGTGTAGACGCATCAACATGAGCAGATGAGCAGGGACCATGTCTTGTAAATAGATCATGTCCAATTGGGAACTATGAGGAAATTTTATTGGATAGATTATATGAGAGCTTCTTAAATGCAGAACAGAAGTTATTAAATGTAATAGACAATAGGTACCTACTATGGACTGAGTATCCTTGATACAAAAATATGAAATCCAGTATTCCCAAATCCAAAGCTTTTATTGCCAACATAGTGTTAAAAGTAGAATGTCTTCACCTGACTTCTGTGATGTTAATAGCAAAAGTTCAGGTGGGCTAAAATTATTGTATAAAATTCTATGTAATGGTTGTTTAACAATTCTCTAATTTTTTCCTGGAAGGAAGGGTGAAGCTTATGAGACCCAGGAAGTAAACAATTCACTAGTCTCAGAAAGCTCCTGAAACTAGCAAGACTCATAAGGTTCCTCCCCTAGGTTACAGAAGCAATGAAGAACTCCTGGGAGAGGAGACCCTCCCTCCTCTCAGCTGCATGGCCTGAATAAAACTCTCTGACTTGTTGAGTTGCCTATATGTTACTCAGAGTGCTCCAGGGTCATAGCTTTCATGAGCTGTCTCCAGTGCTGTGGTGAGCTTCTCAGTGGTACAACTGCCTTTACTTCGTCACTGTTTCTGTAAGTCACCCTTCACCTATAGTTCTAGAAATAATATCTAATATCAATAAGCTCAAAGTTCCACTTAACAATTTTAGTAATAGTGTTACTTTGGTCTGTTACTGTTTCCCTATTTGGGATAAGTAGACATTGCTTGAATGTCCCTAGAAAAAGTATTACATTTTAAAAATCCAGATGAAACACACATAAATTTCATCTTAAGACCTAGGTTCCATGCCTTCCCCTACCTCTTTCTCCGTGTGTGTGTGTGTATGTGTGTGTGTGTGTGTGTGTGTGTGTGTGTGTGTGTGTGAAACCATTGTAAAATCTGAAAGAAAACACTTCGAAAATATTCCTGGTATTAAACATTTCAGATAATGGATACTTAGCTTGCCTTGGACATTCTAGTATCAGAAAGATATTAAAATGGTGCTCTTGAGGGGCTAGAAAGATAGCTAAGTGCTTAAGAGTATTTGCTGCTCTTGGAGAGGACTGAGGTTCAGTTCCAAGCTCCCACATAGTGGCTCACACGGTCTGTAACTCCAGTTCCAAGAGAACTGATACCTCTTCTATCATCCCCAGGAACTAGGCATGTACATGTGGCACATAAATACACTCATGCATATAAAGCAAAGATTAAAAATAAAAAGGTAAAGGGTGTCTGTCTATTTGAAGATTTATCTTGTCAGTATTATATCATTTAGAGGGATGTAGAGGAATTTTAATCCAGTAACACGGCTGCTCTGGCTGGAATACAGACACATTCTTAGTGCACACCTTTAGTCTCAAACAATTTCATGTTTGGCAAGATTAGTTCATAGAAGGAAGCACCTATGTTTGGAAGTGATATCTAATTGAGGGGCAGACAAAGTGATGAATCAGAGAAAGATTTGGCAGAGTGATTCAGAGATAGGATATGCCCATCTCTCAAGAGAACAGACAGGAAAGGGAGGCTGCTAAGACCAGCTCAGGAAGAAAGCAGGAGCCAGTATATTTGGGTTGAGTTTAGACAATACACTCAGTCAGTTCAGTCCAGTCAGTTGAGTTGAAATCATTCAATTTGGTGTAGCTCAGAGTTAAATCAGTTGGAAATCATTTCAGTAAGTGCAGTGGAGTCAAGTTCAGCATGAGTTCATGTTGTTCAGGGCAGACTAGTAGAGACTGTTGAAGCCAGAGAGTAAGAAGGAGCCAGAAGATTAGAACAGATTAGCAGAGTTAGTTTGAGGACAAGCAGAACAGTTCTGTGAGCAGCTGAGACAAGCCAGATTGAGTCAGTTATCTTGGAGAGGACTTTGGGCCAGAACCGCTAAGTTGAACCAGCCAGTCAGAGTTCAGAAAGAACGAAAGGGTGAGCTTATTCAGCAGTAAGCCTCTGAGATGACAATGATAGCAGGTGAGTAAAAGTTACTTATATGGGGGCTGGCAGTGGATGAGGGTTTTAGGGGTACAAGTATAGGCAATAGATAAGCTTTGTTAGAAAATACATGAGAATTCACCAGGAATCAGGTCAAAGCAAAGACTAGAGGAGAGCTGGTCACTGAGGTGAGGCTGGGGTATAAGGAAGGAAAGGATGAGCCCAGGAGCTCGGATGAAATAATATGGGAAATAATGGAATCAGAGAAAAACCTGGACTCACGGCTAATGAAGGGGTATGTCAGAGTATTATGGGGTGCCCAGAAACCAGAAGCTTGATCTGTAGTGTTGACTTTAGGTTGAGCCGTATTGTTGTAAGGGGGAGCAGAAGATCAGATCCTGTGGATAGCTGTGGTGTTTTGAAATTAACTTTAAGCTTATGTAAGTCTGCATGCTCAAACTTGTTAGGATTGGCTAAGAAGCTGGCAAGTTCCTGTGAAGGTAGCTGAGGAAGTGGGAGACACAAAACAGGAGCTAGGGAGCTGATAAGGGAACTGCATGGCTAAATGCTTGCTTTTTGATAGGAGAAACTGAATTTGATCCCAGAACCCCTAGGGGAAAGAAAAGAAAAGCTGATCAAGGTAGTGCATCCCTGTGAGCCCAGGCTGGTGTGGGTAGGGACAAGTGGTTAGAAGCTGCAGACCAGTGAGAGACCTTGTCTCTAAAAAAGGTGAAAACAGCTGAAAAATGACATTTGAAACCACACACACACACACACACACACACACACACACAGAGTGAGGAGGAGGGAAACGAGGGGCTACAGTAATAGGAATTGTCAGCTTGCCATTTAACTTTCTGATAGTTTAACTTACAGATACATGGTTTTTACTCTTGGTGGTGCTTTGGAATTTGGAGTAGAGCAGACAGATAATGTTCAGTTTCAGTACATTTTGAATAATTTTCAAGTTTCAGGATGCGATTCTTATGTACCCACTTAGATGATTATGTGATTTATTTGAGGCTTTGAGGGGGGTGCATAAGCTGTTTTTGTTCTTTTCTTAGGCTGGATTACCATTCCTGCCTCAGTGCAAGTGTAGTTGAGAATTAAATAGAACCCATAGTCAATACTTTACTGAAGGCTTAGCAACTTTGTTTCAGGGCATCCTCCATTTAGCTCATGGATGTATATGTGCATGCATGCATGCACGCGCGCGCACGCGCACACACACACACACACACACACACACACACAAAGTACTAATATCAGTTATTTTCTAAACTTTTGCCATATAAGCTCATATATTGTACTAATGATATTGAGAGTCCTATTTAACTGGAAAGGTCTATGATTCTAATGCTTTCCTTACAAATCTATATCATACATCCATAAACACATAGGAAGATTAGTCTAGGAGTTTGCTAATTTTAACACTTATTAGCTATTTAAACATGGATAAATATAAATGTAGAATATACCTTAAAAATTTCATGCATGCTTTCCAAATTCTGGTACTAAATAAGAGGTAGAAGTTCATCAAAGCAAATTTGTTAACTGAGAGACCTGTGTTACATGTAAAGGACAGGAAGCAAAATCTTGAGTTTATTTCATATATGAATCATGTACCAAAATGGTTGAAGCTCTTCTATATAATGCTGATATTATTTACTAAATAAACCCAGATCATATTCCTAATGCCGTATATTTTGGCTACATTATTTCTGGGTGTATGTTCAGAAGAATCAAAACCAGGTACTATATAGATACCCTGACACATTGCGCGTGGCCACGCTCCAATAATCATGTCAGACAATCAATCTCAGTGTCCAACGACATGAGAGACAAGCACAGTTGTGAAATATGCACACAATGGAAGTTTTATGTATCCATAAAGAATACAATTACATCATTTGCAGGAAACTAATCAGAACTGGATATCATTATGTTAACAAAACTACAGTAGACTCAGAAAGACCAATATCAGTGTTTTGCTTATATAGAATTTAAGAGGAAATGACCTGAAATTAGAATGAATATTGTGTATATGGAAGGGCAAAAGGCACAGAGGGGATTAGAATGATACTTGGGGACTGACTATGACCAAAGTATCTTCTAAACGAGTATGGGAACATCTTAGTGATATCTCAGCCTTTGGGCAGTTTATATATATTAATGAAAAAAAAAACGAAGTGAAGTTTTAAACTTCAGAGTGGGAAGAAAGCTTTATTTAAACAAATAATGTGGAATATCTTGTCTTAATTTGGACACAAAAAATCAGAGATTGAAACACATTTTAACTGGTTAGGAATACAGTTAGTTATCAAGACTAATATAGGTGCAGGAGCCAGCGCTCTGTAGCTACTTAGGGAAATGTACCCTTTGTGAAAACTGCATATTGCTCACACATGCAGTGAGAATCGAGGCTGGATGAGGGCTTAGTATAGCAGAGTATAAATCGCTGGGGAAGATGAATAAGAAGCCTTGTAACTGGATACATCATAGCAAAGCTAGACAGGTAAGAAGAAGGACAGGGTTCTAGATCAATGACACACATGTGCCCCTTCCAAGCCTTAGAGGAGCATGTCTAAGACACCACTGTCCTTTCATATGTTTTTCCATCTCAGGCAGCTACTTTCAATTTTGAATTTTACTTAATTAACTCTTAAAGATTTATTTATTTTCTAGTTTATGTGCATGACTATTTTTATTTTACCTGCGGGTGTGTCTATAGACCACATGCATGCAGTACCAACAGAGACCAGAAAATGGATTAGGATTCCTTAGAATCGTTGTGAACCTCCATGTGAGTTCTTGGAACCAAACATGAGTCCTCTTTAAGAGCAGCCAGTGCTTTAAACCACTGAGTTGCCTTTTTGACTTCTCATTTTTTGTTTTTTGTTTTTTTTACACATTCATTTGATTATTTTATTTTGCATGTATTCTGTACGTACCATATGCACTCAGGTGGTTGCAGAGACCAGAAGAGGTTGACAGATACCCTGGAACTATAGTCATAAGTAGTTATAAGCCACTTGGTATAGGTTTGAGGAACTGAACCTGGGTCGTCTGAAAGAGAAGCAAATGCTGTTATCTGCCGAGCCATCTCTCTAGCTCCTAATATAATCTAGTTATAGCAGATTAAGTAAAGATATCATCAACAAAAGCTTCCAGCTGTTTCAGGAAGCCACCTCAGACCACCCCAAAGACATGGAGCTAAGTATGAGGTAATTAGGAAAGATTGAAACTACATATTGGTGTCTGTGGGAGAGTTAACTCTCTACCAGGGCAATACCACAAGCTGTTACGTAAATATGAGGACAAAGACAGTTTAGTATAGTTAACAGTATTTGAGGTAGCTGAGAAGTCAGAGGATGCAACACTAGCCAGTGACTAACAGCTAGAAGACAGGGTCAGTGGGTCACAAAGCACATGAGATGGACAGAAGGGGCTGCGACTATCCCCAACTAGGTGAACAGCTCATGAACTGTGTGTCTACACACAGCCCATTATACCCAAAAGCCCTACAACAAAGTTAAAATCTATTTGATTTTTTTAAAGGCCATTTTATTTTGTTTTTTCTTGACTCTTTGGAATTGCATCCATGTATAAAAACTTTTAGGTAAGAAGCAGTGAAATCTTTGTAGAAACTCCCGTTCTGATATAAAATCAACATATGTACTGAATAAATAAAATAAATTTGATCCTATAGACTAATCCCAAACATTAATACATTTTAAAAGTAATAATAGTGCAATATTTCCCAAATAACAATTACAGAAAAAGAACCCATTGCCTATGGATAGGCTTGCAAGAAAGATGGCATTTAAGTGTCATTTCCTCTGGCCAGTCTTATAAGAGAACAGTGGATGCTGGAACCTTGGGTTGGAGAAGCAATCTGAGGTTAAGTCTATAGTTAGCAGTAAAGAGGCTTCAGGCTCACTGGAGATGAAGGCTGTGGTCATGGGGAGGGAGACGCAGCTTATGCATTGTACTGGCCAGAGACACCTCAAGTTTTAGTAAATTAGAATCCTATAATCATGATCAAGACTATCTCTGCACTCACATTTTTCTCTATTAATCTCACTTTTGAGGCTGAGGATCATGTAAGCTTGATGAATCATAGGAATTCTTGAGAGTAGTTGTTGACCATACCTAGTTCTTACAGGTTCAGTTGGTGAACGACAGTGGCCAGTTGTTCATAGTTACTAAGTTTTGGAATATCTGAGTTCTTTTGAAAGCTTCCATGAAGGATAAACATGAGATTTCTAGTCTGTAGTACTTAGGATACAATCTTCTTAATAGTGATGGTCATTTGTAGGCGTGTGTGTGTGTGTGTGTGTGTGTGTGTGTGTATTTGTGTATTGATAGTGATCAATAATCAGAGGAACTGAACACAGTGTGTGTTGCTTGTCTGCCTTACCTTATTTGTATATTTTTCTGACTTAATTTTATTCTACTATTCTTTTTTGCTTTACTTCAGCCACTTTTCATCTTGTTAGTGTGTGTGTGCATGTGCATGTGGGTGTGTGAGTATGTATAAAATTTAGATGGTTCCAAAAACTCCTTCTTGAGAGCTGATTGAATCATGGGTTATAAATTCAACAGTGGGTTGGTCCCCTTGATGAATTCATAGCTGAATGGACTTTTAGAAAGTGTGACCAGGTTGGATGAGGTGGGTCTCTGGGGATATGGCCTTAAATCTCTCTCTTTCTCTCTCTCTCTCTCTCTCTCTCTCTCTCTCTCTCTCTCTCTCTCTCTCTCTCTCTCTCTCTCTCTCCCTCTTTCTCTGCAGCTGTCATATTTGTTGGGTCTGAGAGTCATTCCACAAACCACATGAACACCAGTCTCAGTCAGAGTAGAATCCTTTATTGAACACATACTGATCAGATCAGAGACGTAGCTCAGAATTATCTGAACTATGACAACAAACATTTCTCAGGGCAGGCTTATAAAGGAAAAAAAAACCCACAGAACCCACAATGAGCTCACACACGGGTGCAGAAAGTGCTGCCCAGGGGTTAGCTCTGTTTCAAGCCGTTTTAGACTAACAATTCATATTGACCTTCAACCTAATGAGTCCTACTTAAAGCTTTGTAGAATTAAGATTAACAAACCTCAGAACATACAGAACATAGCAAGGGATACAGTCAGCATGCCCCTGCTCTGAGTCAAGTTATTTTCTGTGTCAATGACTGGCAGACATACTGTAGCAACAATATGAAATAGCTGCCAGGCATGGAACAAAATGGCTACATCTATGCTGGGGAAACAGGCTTCAACAATGCTGTCTCTTGTTATCCCACTCTCTTGCTATCTCTCTTTCTCCTCTCTTTCTTTGGTGCCTTTTTCCATCCTTGTCATGACATCCTACTTTGCTGAGGTCCAGAAACAGGAGATCTAAGCAACTGTAGGTGAAAGCACTGGTGAAACAGATGAACATATCTGAACCTTTCCTCCTCTAAGTGGCCTCAGGTATTTTGTCATAGCAAAGAAAAGTTGATGGCAACACTATGTATGTTCCCTACCTCAAAGTCTTTACAGCTGCTGCCCCTTCTATATCTTATGCTGTTTCCCAAGTACCCGGAACCTGTTTCCTTAATCTTTCTGTGAGTAGAGCTGCTCAGTAGAAAAGCCAACAGGTAAACAAGGAGGAAGAAATGCATAATTTCCATCTGTAAAACAGATAATATTCATCGCTTATTTCCAAACCAGAAACTAATGTTGCAAAAGAGAGGTCCCTTTCTTTTGCATGAAATGATGAGTTATCTCAGGTATTACATAGCATGTACAATTAAATCAAGCTTAATAATTAATGGATTTCCTGGAAAAGAAGAAAAGAAGATGGTGAGCACAAAAGCCACCAAAGAAGTCACTAGTTGCATAACAACTACTCTGGGTGAAATGTATTATTTAAAGCCATTCAATCATGGCCTTATCTTTTCTAATTCTTGCAGGATGCCTCCAAATGAAATCATCTGACTGCATCACTGAGACAGCATTAGGATTTGGGAAGCATGTTAACAAGCACTAACTGCAGCCACTCCGAAGAAAACACCATTAATCATGTCATCTGATAAGAGATGCATCAGGTGTGCTTAGACATTTATACTCATACAAGGTTCCTGTAAGCACTCCTTCCCACATTACGGATTATGCATCTTTATTGTGAAGGAGAGATGAATATTGTTTAGTCTGATTTCTCAAAATACAGCCTACCCAAGATGCTGTTGGTTTCCAGTTGTAGATGCTGTCCAGGACAATTTTCTTTGCCCATTTGCAGCTCAGTTGCTCCAAAATGTAAAGTTTCTATTTCATCAGTCACGTACTGGGAATAGATAAAACAAGCAAGCAAAAAAGCAAACAAAAACAACCTACAAGAGTGACCCTTTGCTTTTTAAAAAATACATGAAAAGCATTAAATTGTTATCTAAGAAATTACTGTTCGATTTATCCTTCATTAGGCAATTTTCTATCAACTTAAAAACATCAGCAGAAACAAAGGAGCCGAGAATCTAAGGTTCTATTGTCTTTTCATTGTCTGCTCCTGCCTCTTCTGAGATGGCTGCTTGTACTCATGAATCACATACCTAATTTCCTTTGCAAAAGGTTATCCAAGCATGCCCTGGGGCTTTGATCCAGAGCATGCTTTACCAATAATGAGTTTTTTTTTCATTTTTCTTTTTTTCTTTTCTTTTCTTTTCTTTTCTTTTCTTTCTTTCTTTCTTTCTTTCTTTCTTTCTTTCTTTATTTATTTATTTATTTATTTTGCAAATCTACCTAGGCTGAGAACCTACAGAGAGATTGGGTCCTGGCTCCTGGCTCTGTTCGCTGGGTTGTTCCTTCCATATGTTTGGCGTTTCCTCTTGTTCTATTATAAATAGGAGGGAGGATTGAAATTGTATCTACAACATTTAGGCCGAAATCTCTTAAGCCAAACGATGTTCAAGTTCACCACTTATAGATTGTTTTCTGTTCAAAGTAGAACATAATTTAACTGTTTTCTGCCACTTTATAACAAGCATAGACATTCTTCTAGTTTACAATAATCTACTGCCCATTTTGTTTTGAGGCTTCACCAGGAATACATTTGCTATTCATAGTTTGCTAGTAATCTGTTTATGGTGACATATATACCTACACATGCTCTTAAACACAGACATACACCTACTCACACTCAAATACATATGCATCCAATATCCATGCATGCATTCATATGTGTACACTCATGTACTTTCACACATACCACACAAACACTCACACATATGTACATTCACACATTCACATCACAAATACGCATATATGTGCACACACACACACACACACTTCAAAGCAATCTAGCAGTTTTTTCCCTGTCTTTTTGCCTACATGTATGTCTGTGTACAAGATGTGTGCAAGGTGCCCACGGAGACCAGAAGAACATTGGTCTGGAGTTACTTTGTATTCTGGAGAAAATTTGTCTCAAATAATTGGTTGTTTGAAATTGACACACTTCCTTTAAATAGAGGAATCATGTTAAAATGAGTGCTAGAGTCTTAAAGTTACACTGTAGTGTATAGTACATGTACACATATGCACAATCAAGGAATTTACATATTTTCTTCAGGGATGTAGGAGGATTAGAGCATTACGAAGCTATTGATACAACATGAAGACACCGTATGCACTGCTATGCTCTGGATAGATGAAAGAATGCATGAAGTCCACTAAAAGTTATGGCAAGAGGCTCATTCTCCACTTCAGAGAACATCAGTAGCCTGCAGGAGGGGATGCCAAGGCAAGAGATGAGGAAAGCATCTCCACAGGGACTCATGCTAATGATTATCCGAAAAACTTGATACAGTTACGTGCCTCCTTCCCCTAACATGACCAGTTACTCCATTAAATGGGGCATGTGTCTGAGATTCCTGTAAGTATACATGGCTGTGTTTCAAGAATTGAACCCCTGCAGCATTGTGTGTATATTCCTCATTCTACTGCTATAGCTTTGATTTATTATACGGTAACAAAATACAACCTCAAAAGGTCCTTGAGGAATTTTGCTCACCCTTTTTTCAGATGAACGTTGAGAAAAGCCTGTCAAGTCTGTGTTACAAAAAAATTCCTATCAGGATTTTAATTGGGTTTGTGCTAAGTAGATAATTTGAAGAAGCGGTCAGAATGCAGTTTCATTCTTCCTGTTCAGGTTTCTAGTACATTCAGTTTAGGCATTTTCCGTCTTTCTTAGCAAGTGTTTTGTAAGTTTGCATGGGGTTTATTACTAGTGATAGGTTTTGTTGCTTTAGGCTGTGGATATATGTAATATGTATGTTTGTATGTGTGTGTGTATATATGTATGTATGTATGTATATTGTGATAGGGTCTTACTATGTATCTTAGGGTCTCTGGCCTGGAACTCACTATGTAGAATAAGACAACCCTGAACTCTCAGTTCTCCCACCTTGACTTCCCAAATTCTGAGCTTTTAGTAAACTCAAGCAATATTTTTTGAAAGGAACTGTAATGGCAAAATTTCTTAATCTTTTAATGCTAAAGAAGATTTGTAAATGCTCTAATACTGCCTTCAAATTTGAACACAGAAATTAAGGCTTGGAATATTTCTTTAGAAGTACAAAGACATTTTCCATCCCATTTGTTACCCGGTAATTCAAATGAGAAGTCAGATAACACTTTGAATATTGCTTCTTTAAATCTGCCTTGGTTTTGTTTTATCCTTTAGAAATTCTTGGGGCTTTTTTCTATTTTCCTGGAGATGAGAAACTTCACACAATCTTTGTTGCCATGCACTTCCACACACACAACACATTGGCTTTCCTTAAAAGAAATGAGAACATCAACTCAAAATGCAAAGCTAGGGTCTTTGAGAAGGCCAGTCTACCACAGAGAAGGAAGATGAGACACAAATGTTGAAACTAGCCAGAAGGCTCTTCAGCGCCACCTAGACTCTACCGTGGTGCCAGTAGACAGCTACAGCAAAACAATGCAATATTACAGATCACCTATCATTGATAAGTGCAAGAGACATTGCTTTTGATAAGACTATGGTTTGTTAAACACTTGAACCAAGTTGAATTTGCCCAGGAAGCACATGCCTGGGACAGCTAAAGAGAATGGAGGTTGTAGGATTAGGAATCTAAGATGAGTCTCCGAATAGATAGTCACAGTCTTCTTTCTCAAAGAACACTAGCTGTACTTTGCTGGGTAGGCTCAGTGAGCTCAATGGTGGCTTAAACTGGAAGCTGCCATTGCCTTCCAGTGAGTTTAGAATAGAGGAGAATGGTTAAGAAGCCCAGGGTGCTTGCTGAAGTTTACCATAGACTCTGGTGAACTTGGGCATGTGATTATGTGTGTGTTAGATCAAGTGGCTTTGTAGCTGACTTGTCCTTTGGTAGTATGTTGCAATATGTTGCAAGATCAGAAACCTTGTGACAATGGGGCTTTGTGAAACTTCAAAGCTCACAAAATCAAAGAAGCCAGAATGAAATGACCAAGCAAGGAAACCCACAATCTCCTATCTACTGAGGCCACCGTGGACCCAACTGGGTCTCTGACAGAACATTTCATCAAGTACAGAAGCAAAATAAAATCAACAGGGTTTATTTTTATTTTATCTTACTGTGTTTAAATTTCATGTCATTCCATTACAAGGGAACGTGACTGAACAGGTAGGAAACAGATTCTCCGTTATGGGTTCTCCGGATGGCTTCAGCAAGAATCATGGAGATGTCAATCACCTGGATTTTGCTACACTGCTTCATTTTGTCTTCTTGAGGTATGGTGTTAGTGACCACCACTGCTTCAAAGCATGCACCATTGATGCGAGCAATGGCTGGGCCAGAAAAGATTCCATGAGTCAAGATGGCATAAACTCTGGTAGCTCCCTCTGAGAGAAGTTTGTCAGCCGCGTAACAGATTGTGCCACACGTATCAGCCATGTCATCTACAAGGATAGCCACCCGATCCTTTACATCACCCACAAGCACCATGCGGTCCACTTCATTGGCTTTCTTCCGTTCTTTGTGAATCAAGGCAAAATCCACATTCAAATGGTCAGCGATGGAAGTGACCCTCTTGGCTCCGCCAGCATCAGGAGAGACAATTGTGCAGTTCCTCCAGTCAGAAATATTCTCCTTTATCCACTTCAGAACAGCTGGCTCTGCATACAAATTGTCTACCGGGATGTCAAAAAACCCCTGAATCTGAGAAGCATGTAGGTCCATGGTGATAATGTGATCTGCACCTGCTATAGACAGCATATTCGCCACGAGCTTCGCAGAGATGGGAGCCCGGCTCTTATCCTTTTTATCCTGCCGAGCGTAAGGGAAGCACGGGATGACTGCAGTCACCCGACTGGCTGAAGCGATCTTGCAGGCATTAATCATGATCAGAAGTTCCATTAGACTGTCGTTGATTTCACCACAACCGCTCTGAACGATGTAGACATCTTCTCCACGCACACTCTCGCCAATTTCCACGCAGGTCTCCTGGTTGCTGAATTTCTTAGTTACCACCTTGCCGAGCTCGAGGCTCAGGCGCTCGGTAATCTTCTGGGATAAGTCCTGGTGGGAGCTGCCACTGAAGATTTTGATGTTTGGCATCTTAGCCAGAGATCCTAGACACAAAACTTCCGTCTTGAAAGGGAAATTGGACCACAGACTAACAGTTTCCTGGCATTGCACAGTGGGTGGTTACAAAGCCGTTACCCGTCCTGTCCCTTCCCCTAACGGTTGTGCTGATCTGACCTCAAGCCTTTTGAGAGAGAAGAGAGAAAGAGAGAGAAAAGAGAGAGAGAAAGAGAAAAAGAGAGAGAAAAAAAGAGAGAGGAAGGGAGGGAGGAAGGGAGGGAGGGAGAGAGAGAGAGAGAGAAACAAAAATAAGTTTTACTGGCATCTATTGAACACTTTCAAATTAAGAAGACTTTATAGTCCATGGGAATTTCTTATTGTTACTAATTTTTCTTGTTTTCTTTTTTCCCCCAGATAGACATTTCCTGTATAGCCGTAGCTTTCCTAGAATTAGCTTTATGATCAGGCTGGCCTCATACCCTTTAATTCCTCTCAAGTGCTGGAATTTTAGGTATGGCTAATTGTTATTAACATTTTGGAAATTTTAAATGTGAATACATGGAAAAACAAAACAGGGCTCTAAACAAGTTTAAAAGTTTGAAGCTGGAGGAGTTTCGCACAGTGTTGTTTAGTCTATTTCTTCAAGAGAGTGAAAAGACAAAAGGTTGGAAAATGGTATGGATGGGATTCTATTCCAGAGGATTTGCAAGGACCCCCAGGATACATAATAGAGGAGTTGCTTCCTGAGCAACTCCCTTGGGTCAGCTGACTTCCTGCAAATGTATCAGAATATGCCCCCCCACCAAGGGCTACATGTATCCTGGCATAGCTGGGAATGTAGCTCACCATGTTTGTAGATGGCAACATCTCTGTTGAGGTTTAAGATGAGTAGGAACTAGCAACTAATCTTGATATTTAAAGAAACTGAGACTCAAATCCAGCAAGTGGTCATCAATAAGTAAATTATTTAAAAAAATTTATTGTATACAACAAAGCCTGCTTGCTTGCAGACTTCTATTTTTACATGTTGAATGAGATATTATTCTAAAGTCACATAAACAACAATGTCTATGTTAAAATGTTACATCAATAAAGCATGGTGATGATCTGAGCACATCCCTCTTGACATGATAATACCTTTCTTTCCTCTTCAGTTCATGTTCTTTGTGGTTAGCAATCCATGCCAACTGCTTTCTGTTCACAGCTCTTCCTTCATTCATGTTCTTCGCTTCAAAACAAATCAAACAGAGACACCTGTGCCATGTAATTCATCCCAAATGAGCTATATACAGTGATTTGTACAGAAAATCCTGTAGCTTAATTTAGAAGCACTAAAAGTACTTGCAGCCTCAATTAAATTGATTTTTCTTTTAGTGTTCTCAGTATGACACACATTTTCGGTTTTTAATGAAAAACAAAACAGATTTTTAAATAGATTTAATATTACCTAAATAGGACTGAATACTAATGTAAACATTTAAAACCCATAGTTGGTTATATTTTTTCTCAGGTTGTTAAGTAGAAGCCATTTTTGTCTTGCTGTTATTTTTGTTCCAAGACTGGCTGCTGCTATGCCTTGGATTTGTCTAGAATCATAATAGGTTAAGGATGGAAATAGTTTCAGAGGCCATACAACCATATTAATAACCCGGTTCACAGCCAGGAAACTGAGTCACCAAGGAAACTCCTACCTATGATCTTCTGACTCACTACAGCTCAGTATGTACCAGGATGTGCTCTTCCTCTCTTCCTAGATTTCTAAGCATGGCTTTTACTGCTCTGTCCTGTTAGGCCCCCTCTCCTCCCCACTCTCAAGTTTATTAGGATGATGGGGGGGGGAGTATGCAGAAATACCTGCACATGTACCATGTACTTAGCAAGTAACTACAACAAAGAACAGATATGAGCCTGAATGTCATGTTGTTTAAACAAACCTCTAATATTTCCAGAAAGAAACAAACCACTAGTATGATACATTGTTTTCCTGACCTGTTTCTCACTCGGATATATCATCCAGGGATTTCACATTTGTCCCCTTTGTTCTATAGGTTGAGGGAGAAAACTTATCATGGTGGACTGCTTCTGGAAAGAGACATAAAGGGATGATACACTTTGTGTAACACATCTCTCTGCTAATGTGTTCCTTCTTAGTAAATTGCCCTAGGACTCAGGATGGTGAAGGGGAGGAAGGGCCCCATCTTTCCCCTTCCCAAAACAAGAGTGTTAAAGTGTCATGCTCACAGATCCGTGAGAATTGTTGCACTTCGAAGGTCTTTTGAGTCAATAACCAGAATACACACATTTCCTTGGTAATCATATCTTGCTTTACTGATTGTTTTTTTACCCTTCACAATCCCAACATAAATAATTCAAAGACAGTTCTGATGCAGCTTGATCAGCTAAGGAGAAAAGAAATCCAGGCAGTCATTTCAGAGAGTGAGGAAAATGGTTGTGTTTTAAGTTAAATAAATGCTTTCACTAAACACACTTACAGTTGACAAAATGCGAGATGTTTAGGTGGCAATTATAGTTCTTTGATAAACTGTCAAATCTTGTCACAACACATGTTACAAACAAGGACAGATTTAGATGTCCTTTCTGACAGCTTTGTGTAGGTTGGGAACGTGTGGCAGTTAATTTCAAGCAAGGAACATATTTTTCTTTCCAGCAGTTATCTTCTTTGTTGATTAGGAAGACTTTCTTTGTGCCTTTAATCTTCCTCATTGACTCACAGTCCCAGAACATTATTTTACCACTGCCTCAGTTCATCTATTTTATTCATAACCATCAACCGCAATACTTGGAGAGAACGCTTTCCCGCTGAGGTTCACGCTCTGTAGAAATGCTCTAAAGTTTGTTCTGTGATTGTTTACAATTGGAATTGACGACTGTGTGTGTTTATCAAGCTTTTTGTTGGAAATCTGTCATCTTACATAATAGATGTGTAGGTAACAGAGAGGTAAATAAGGCATAGAGAAACAAACAGGAGCCAGGGTGGAAGTTCTGTGGTTCAAAAACAGAGTTTAGATTGTGAGTGTTGTGTTGAGACTCAGGAAGACGTTTTAGGACTGTACATTGGAGTTTGTTTTAAAAGTCCAGCAAAGCAGACAATCTTAGTATGAAGTAGTAATCATGGAATACGGATGAGATTCCAGGAGCTAAAAAAATACACCATTGTAATGACAGTCAAAGCAGTCTGTAGAGAGATTCTGGAACTACCACATTGCAAATAAGAAAATCTGTCTCTTATAGCTTTGTGAAATAATTTGAGAGTGTTTCAAAGTAGATTCCAAACTGACCATTGCTTTTTCTTGTATAATCATAGATCTTTTACAATCGAAAGTACTTGTGTACTTTCACACAAGTAATAAAAAGCTATGTTAATGAGATTTAAGAACACACAACTTCTAATTATGATATGCAAGTCTCTTTTAAAATGTACTTTTTTAGCACTCAGGAGGCAGGGTTAGGTGAATCCCTGTGAGTTCAAGGCTGGCCTGGTCAACAGAGCAAGTTTCAGGCCAATCAAGATTACATAATAAAACCTTGTCTCAAAAAAATAAAAAGTGTACTTTTTTGATGCTTTCAAGGGCAAAGAAGAAACATATCTGTGGTGGTTTAAATAAAACCAGATACACTGAAACTAATAGAAGAGAAAGTGGGGAAGAGCCTTGAATACATAGGCACAGGAGAAAAGTTCCTGAACAGAACACCAATGGCTTATGCTCTAAGATCAAGAATTGACAGATGGGACCTCATAAAACTGCAAAGCTTCTGTAAGGCAAAGGACACTGTCAATAGGACAAAACGACAACCAACAAATTGGGAAAAGATCTTTACCAATCCTACATCTGATAGAGGGCTAATATCCAATATATACAAAGAACTCAAGAAATTAGACTCAAGACAAGCGAATAACCCTATTAAAAATGGAGTACAGAGCCAAACATAGACTATTTTCTAACAATCTGTTTCTCATTGATTTTTGTCCCCACTGCATCCTGCATCCTCTCCTCTGAGGCTCGCTTTAAGTTTACTTATACTCTTCCTTTTTCTTTTCTTCCTCTTCTTCTTTTTCTGCCTCTTCTTCCTCCTCCTCCTCCTCTTCATCATTGTGTGTGTGTGTGTGTGTGTATCTTTTGTGTGTGATTGCAAGTGAGTGGAGGTGACAACTTCGTGGAGTTAGTTCTTGGGATCAATTTCAAGTTCCCAGGCTTGTGTGCCAAACACCTTTTCCCTCTGATCCATGTCATTGGCCTCTTATTTTCTCTTACTGATGACTCCTATGCTATCAACCTAGCCTACTGACTTTTAAATGTTAGTTACTTTTAGTTAGTTTTCTTTTGGAAGTCACTTGATTGAGTCCCTTTGCAGTGTTGCTGGGGGAATCTTTTAGAAGTTGTTATTCTTCACAGTTGTCTTCAAACTTGCTCTTACTTGACAAGTTTTTCTTTTTTTGTTTTTGTTTGTTTTTTATTTTTACAGAAAACAATAAAATTAGCTGTGTCTAATCACTTGACTCTATGTCAATTAGAAGCAGCTGATATTTATTTTTCTGTTCATGACAACTTCTCTCCTGTTATTTTGCTTGTTTATGTTTGAACTGCCATGGTATGAGAATTTACTTGAGGACATTGTTCAAAATAAAAAAAAAAAAATGTAAGTTTCTCTTTCCAGAATTTGCTTCTGATTTTCACCTGAGTTGCTGTTAGTTTGGGGCCACTAATTTCCCCAGGGTCGATATGCCCCTAGATTCAGAATTACCAAAAAGGGCCCCTGCTACAGCGCCTAGAGATCCCCCTCATCTCCTTCCTAGTATCATTTGTTTCTCTCAGCCTCACTAGTCACTACAGCTTGCTGCAGTCTGTGCGTTGGATCTCCTTCTGTCTCACTATACCTCTGAAGACTCTGAAGATACACAGCTCTGCTGGCCTAGTTTAATCAATAGAAATTCTTCTAGGCATCTCACCCCGAGAAGACCCTTGAGCCTTAACTTCTACCTGGCTTGGCCAATGACATTTTAAAAAATGAAGCCTGAGATTATAGCGGCTGGTGGTTCTTCCGAGACTGACTTCCGTGATTCGACAGCTCAGGTAGCAGGAGCCAACCCTCATATCTCCTCCCAGTATGATGACGTTATTTGAATAGCAGTGTCTTGGCCAAAGGTCATCTTTGTTTTCCTCTTTTATTGGATATTTTCTTTATTTACATTTCAAGTGTCTTCCCCTTTCCATATCTCCCCTCGGGAACCCCCTGTCCCATCCCCTCACTCCCTTCCTCTATGAAGGTGCTGTCCACCCACCCACCCACTCCCACTTTCCCGCCCTGTCGTTCCCCTATACTCGGACATCGAACTTCCTCAGGCTCAAGGGCTGATCCTCCCACTTATGTCCAACAAGGCCATCTTCAGCTACTTATACTGCTGGAGTCAAGGATCCCTCCATGTGTACTGTTTGGTTGATGGTCCAGTCCCTGGGAAGCTCCGAAGGTGTGTGGGGGGGTGTCTTTCTGGTTGCCACTGTTGCTCCCTGCGTGGGGCTGCAAACCCACTCAGCTCTTTCAGTCTCTTCTCAAACTCTTCATCGCGGACCCCACGCAAATGCGAGCATCCACCTCTGTATTTGTCAGGCTCTGGCAGAGCCTCTCAGGAGACAGCCATATCAGGCTCCTGTCAGCAAGCACTTTCCAGCATCTGGCATCCGCAATAGCGTAGGGGTTTGGCGACTGTATTTGGGATGGATTCCCAGGTCAGGAAGACTCTGGATGCGAAAAGCCATCTTGAGTGATGATTGGCTGCAGAGACTGTCAATGGATGGATCTTCGGGATCTTGTTTGAAGTAATAGAAACTAATAGTCCGAGAAACTATTAGGAAGTGCTCACAGTGACAGGATAGGTTTTAGGAGTAGTGTCTTCCTTAGGGTTACTATTGTTGTGATCAAATATCGGAACCAAAAGCAAGCTAGGGAGAAAAGGGCCTATTTAATTCATCCTCTCTGTTTATCACAGAAGGAAGGCAGGACAGGCACTCAGATCAAACTGTGAAGCGGGTGATACAGAGGCCATGGAAGAGTGCTGCGTACTGGTCTGCCAACCATGGTGAGCCTGCTTTCTTATAGAACGGAGGACCACCAACCCAGGGATGGCATCACTCACAGTGGGCTGGGCCCTCTCCCATCAATCACTAATAAAAAAAAATGCCCTACAGGCTTGTCTACAGCCAGATCTCACCGAACGCTTTGCCTCCGTTGGTGCTCGTTCCTCTCTGATGACTCTAGTTTATGTCAAGTTGGCATAAAACTAAACATCATAATTAGGATTATAAGTTTGTTCTGTGGTAATAAAAAGGACAGTTTAGTTCTAACTTAAACTTCCTGACTGATAGCCCTTTCGAAACGAGAGTTACATTTAGATTTATACTTCAGGCCTGTACTAACATACTGAATGCATATAATAAATGTACACTGTATACACTACCTTCTTGTAAATTCATCTTTACAATAAATGTCACTTTGTGATTGTTGTTGACTTTAGCAGTTTACTTTACCAACAGCCACTTTTTGTGTAAATACATTCTGTTTCATATCCTTATATGTTAATTTACCTCTTATCAATTCAATTCATGAGCTCCTGTTTCAAATAAACTACAATAAAAAAAAAGAAGCAGCTTATTGGTGTCAATCTGCTGTATTCTTTTTGTAGACATGATAAAAGGAGTGTCTGTGAGTGCTTAAGTGAATTCATGAGCATAAGCTAATATTTTCTGCCTTGAAATTTATGTATTTTTAAAGCAGTGTTCTACTCTCACTATTTAGAGTGTCTTATTGGTTAGAGGCCTAAAAAAACAGCAGTAAATGGTGTTTCTAAGTGTGAGTAGTACAGAAATAATCGACTTCTGATCTTCAGGTTTAATTTACCTGAAGAGGGGTAGGTCGTGGATAAACACATGGTCATAACAGACCAGTGGGACTTGAATCCTGTCTAGGTAGTTTTTTTATCTGATGACTTTGCACACATTTCCTCACAAACTTTTGACATGATTTTCTCATTTATGAAATGGATATTCATGACAGCAATAATCTGTTAGGATTAAATAAGTTAAATGTAAACAGCTTCAAGTTTTATATGCATAGATCACGCCTACTTTGTAAGCATGTTTTGTAAGTTATTTGCATTTATTTTAGTTATTCTGTGCCTGTCGTGTGTGTGTGTGTGTGTGTGTGTGTGTGTGTGTGTGTTACTCAGACATTTCACATATGTGGAGAAGTCAGAGGTTAGACAGGTTGTGGGAGTTATTTCTCTCCTTCTACCGTGTGGATCCCAGAGATCAAACTCAGGTCAATAGGCTTGGTGGCCAGTGCTATCTCCTACTTATCTATCTCGCTGGTCCGTGAACATTATTTTTGTATATAAAATATAAATAGATGTCAACAATTTCAAAAAATGACATCAAAGTCCTAGTCTATATGAGGACCTCTGCAGAGTTTACTTTTCCTCCCATAGTCTTCCTCCTGGAGGGCCAAACACAGTGAAGTAGAAGAGAGGAGTATGTATTCTATTGCCATCTTGAGACAGGGAAGCGTTACCAGTGGATTTTCTCAGTCAGGCAAGGGTAGGAAAGTCAGCAATCTGTCCCAATTGGAAGTACAAGGTAGAGATAGAGTGTTTCATCCATCAGTAGGGTTATGCTCTATGAAGCTGAAGGCAGGGAAGTGTGGCCCGAAGAGTAAGAACATGATGAACATGAGCAGTGGAGTGTGTAATCAGGCCTGGTCTTTCTAGGAATGGATGTCTGAGTATTTCTAGGTAAGCGTGGATTCTAGGTCTACAGCTGAACAGGAGTTTATTCTTTCTATAGCCCAGAGTGTCTTTATGTTCATCTTGATATTTTAATGCATCCTTATAGTAACAGGCTCTCTCCATAGGACAAGCTAAGAAAACATTTCTTTTATTTTAAGATTTATTTATTTATTTATTTATATGATGAGTACACTGCAGCTGTCTTCAGACACACAAGAAGAGGGCCTCTGATTCCATTACAGATGGCTGTGAGCCACCATGTGGTTGCTGGGAATTGAACTCAGGACCTCTGGAAGAGCAGTTCGTGCTCTTAACCACTGAGCCATCTCTCCAGCCCCAAGAAAGCATTTCTTCATGAGACTGTGAGATTTCTGTTAACCAGCAGAAGGTGATGTTCCTCTTTCCCAGTCAAGGGTTAAGCGTGTTTTAAACTACCAATAACAAAATCTTTCGACTATTTCTTTGTCTTACATTTTTGTATGTTTTATAGAAATAAATAATGTCTCACATGATCTTTTTTTGATATGTTTCTATAATAGTACATTGTCTCTCACAGCAAAATATCACTAATATTTACAACAAGAAAATATATGTCCCTTATGTATTATATTTAGGAGGAAGAAAATTCCATGCCCTGTTTGATAATTTTCTTTTAAATATGTAGACCACATAGGAAATTCTCTAACATTTTGTGGCAGAACCTTCCCCCAATGAATGAAGATTACAAGGGACCAATCACTGGGTGAGTAGGCGGGACTTCCGGGTCTGGAAGAGGAAGAGGGAAGGCAAGAGAAATGAAAGGCCGTTTTGGTCTGTGGGAGCAAGGGAAGCAGAAAGAATATAGGAAGCCGAGGCTGTCAGTTTGAGTGGTGGATCCAGTTTAACTAGTTTACGTTTGTTTAGTTTGAGTGGCGAAACCAGTTTAATTAGTTTATGAAATTAGGGTGCTAGGTTCTGCACCCATCGATTGTATTACCTGTTGATTCTAAACTAAGATTGTGTGGTGTTTTCCTTCACACGGTGACTCAACTGGGTTCCAGAGAAAGATATGCCCCCAGAGTAAGGCGTGCAAGAGTACACTCCAGCCAGCCGCAGGAATTTGGAAGGATGGGCATGCATGGTAGTGGCCACGGGAACTTAGAGAGCCAGGTGAAGAAAGCGACTTTGGGGCTCCAGAGAGGTAGAGCCAGCGTGGATGAGACAGGCCCTAGCTAAAAGGAAAGAATGTGATCTTGGCCTGTCTGTCAGGCTGGAGCCAGACCAAGGACACCGGCCGGTGCCTAGCCGACATTAGTGTGGGATCCTATTTTAGTATTTCATGTTGGGTTTTTTGTTTGTTTGTTTTGTTTGTGTGTTTTTGTTCTTTTTTTGGCTTTTCGAGACAGGGTTTCTCTGTGTAGCCTTGGCTGTCCTGGAACTCACTCTGTAGACCAGGCTGGCCTCAAACTCAGAAATCCTCCTGCCTCTGCCTCCCAAATGCTGGGATTAAAGGCGTGCGCCAATATTTCATGCAACAGCATCTTGTTTTTCTGCTAAAGTTTAATTCTCTTCTTGTCTGTACACCCTTGGTAAAGATGGAGGGCAGATCATATGACCCTGTTTGTACACTGAGTACCATTGTTTTAAAGACCCCTATTTTATCAGGGCCTTCACTTTTCATCCCATTTCTAAGTCCTTTGATTAGATTTACTGCTCTATTTTTTTTTAAACATGTCTAAAGAACTCTGACCAGGATAGCAAGTACTGGATGTGTCACCTCACACGCCTAGTGCTTAGCTGTTGTTCAGTATCTCCCTGTCTCACTTGCCATTTTAGAAACTAAACATGTTTTATTGGAGTTGGTACATTATTTCCTAGCACTTATTTGAGTTCCCAATAAAGTTCTTTGAAGTTACATATCCTATGAACATAACACACACACACAGAGGTGTGTGTGTGTGTGTCTGTGTGTGTGTATGTGTGTGGACCTGAGAGAGAGAAGTGGGGAGAGAGAGAGAGAGAGAGAGAGAGAGAGAGAGAGAGAGAGAAACCCAGAGAGACAGAGACAAAGAAAGTGAGAGAGACTGGCAGAAACACACAGAGAGAGATACAGAGAGAGTTTGTAATTGTGATAACTCATTAGTAGTTAGTCTAGAACAACCGCACTATATTCTGGAACTATCTGAGGCTATTGACTGTTTATTACATATTGAAAGAAACACACACACAATGCCAGAAGAATGTGTTTTAATGACGAGCTGAATATTATTTCTCTTAAGAAGCAAATGTATAAGAAATAAACAGCTCTTAAATTGAACCATTAGATTTCACCAGTGATATGCTTTTAACCTTTCTACTTTAAAAGTGGATTGTCTGGGTGGTGTCTGTTTGATGTCTGCAATCTGTCATTAGCTAAGTAAAATTAGGATAATTATGTTATGGAAATGAGACCAAAATTGGTACAATAATGCAATGAGATTTAAGATTCCCCTAATCATTATTAGTGTACCAGACTCATTCTTGAACTTATCATTTAATCTAAAGTGTGGTCTAAAGTCTTTTATTAACTTTCTGTTTTCATTACAACATTCTGTCATCTGCTGAATGACAGAATTTTACTTTCCTTTTTCCTTGTTTCTTTGTGTCCTTAGAGCCTCTTTTAAAAATAACTACTTTTAAAAATAGTTTCTTTTTATTTCTAATTGCGTTTCTTTTTATTTCTGATTTTGCATTTGTGTTTGTTTAATTGTATGTGTGTGTGTATGTGTGTGTGTGTACGAGAGAGAGAGAGAGAGAGAGAGAGAGAGAGAGAGAGAGAGAGAGAGA
>NW_021604633.1:9679883-9708630 GCF_004785775.1 Grammomys surdaster | reverse complement strand
AGAGAGAGAGAGAGAGAGAGAGAGAGAGAGAGAGAGAGAGAGAGAGACAGGCAGAGGCCAAATCTTTTCAATTCAGACTCCATTTTCCATTTTAGAGAACTTGACCTATGTTTGAACTTTGGTAAACTAACAGGTTGGTATCTACCATTAGTTTCCAAGTTACCCCCTCCCCTCAACAAAATATGAGCCTAGCTTAAGGCTCTAGTCTCACCCCATCAAGACCTGTGTGTCTAGGTTGCACTGCAAAAGAGGAGCATTTCCAGGTTACTCCCCTAACAAACTTGCACCTCCAGGTTACAAGCCCACCCCTTGCCTAACGACCACCAGTGCAGAGCGAAACAGAAATTAAGTTTATGATGTCACTCCCAGCACCAGCCAATTATGATTAAGGCCATAGATACTTCCCAATTAGATGCTTGCACACTCACCCACTGCTTACTGCATGCTATAAAGCTTTGCCCCAGTAGATATCCGGGTCTCCTCATCACTATAACCTTCCTGCATGATAGCAGTGCACTGGGGAGCCTGAACTAGCTCAAATAAAAAGGCCCTACTGTGATTGCCTTGGATCAGCTCTGGGCTGATTTTTGGGGTTCAACCCTTCCCTGGCACTACATGTGCACATAAGTGTGGGTGCCCAGAAGACAGCTTCAAACCCACTGGAGCTGAAGTTATAGGCAGCTGTAGGCTGTTTAAGCTTGCGGGGAACTCAGTTCAGTCCTCTGAAAGATCAGGAACTGAGCCATCTGTCCAGCCTGTTTAAAAACCTTTTAATTTTTTTTTCAAAAACTTATGTGTACATATATGTTGGAGTGCATGAATGTGCAGGAACTCACAGAGGTCAGGAGAGACATTGGATCCCCTGGAACTGGAGTTACAGACAGTTGTGAGCTGCCGTGTGGGCACAGGGTATCAAACTCAGGTCTTCTGCAACAGTAGCCTGTGCTCTTAACCACTGAGCCATTGCTCCAACCCCAATCATTAAAAAAAAAAAAAGGGACATTTGAAATTTTCATGAGATCCACCTTTCCGTATTTACCCCCTTGATTTGTTAATTAAATCATCGTTTTTCTTTTGGAAACTTCAAATTTTCTCCAGCCAGTAACAACGAATCATAATTTACTTAGCAAAATGTACAAAGCAAAACAACACCCAAACTAGGGGGATTTAACTCCTGCAAGGCTCCATAGGATTGGATGTGTTCACCTTATTATTTTCCCAATAACCCAATTACAGATCACTGAGATAGAACTTATGTGCAAGCCCTGTTGGGATTTCATGAATATTTACTACCCGTTTCTAAGTCTGTGAAGTCTCATAAATCAACACTGCTTTCCTCCCTGCCGCATAGCTGTGTGACTTTGGTACTATCTCTTTGGAATTATACGGCTTGAATTCCACACAGTTTTCCTTTAAAAGTAATTCCTGAGAGGTAGAAGGGAAACCACGATAAACCAATGCTACTAGTCATAATTTAAGTAAAACAGAAGAGGGAAATATTAATTCAAGCTCTTCTCTTACCTCAATTACTGCGTCATTTTATAGGCCAGTAAGAGCAAGAAGCTATTTTTAATTCCATGAACTAGAATGCGAACTATTACCACACATTACTGCCTGAAAACTCCCTTGGTGGATCTTTCACTTTTAGACTTCAAAACCCTAAACATGGGCCTCAGAAATTTTGTTGGGGTGTTACTTGCTCTAGAGTAGCTATCCTTAGTGCAGTCACTCACTTTTTTTAAATGCAGATGTACAGACTCAACCAGAGACCTGTTTTTGTTTCTTCACCCAGTAATGTTCAACCAAGGCTTCTCAGTCTCAGCTGCTCATTTTCTGCACCTCATAGGTTTTTTTTCATTTTTATTGGTTATTATATTTATTCATATTTCAAATGTAATCCCACTTCCCAGTTTCCCCTCCACAACACCCTATCTCCTCCTCCCTCCCCCTGCCTCTATGAGAGTGCTCCCCCACCGCCCACCCACTCCTGCCTCAGCAGCCTAGTATTCTCCTATCCTAGGTCATCAAGCCTCCACAGGACCAAGGAGTTCCCCTTCCAGTGATGCCAGATAAGGCCATCCTCTGCTACATATGCAGCTGGAGCCATGGGTCCCTCCATGTGTAATCTTTGGTTAGTGGGGTGGTCCCTGGGAGCTCTGGGGGGTCTGATTGGTTGATATTGTTGATCTTCCTATGGGGTTGCAAACCCCTTCAGCTCCCAAAGCTACGTCCCCTTGAACCACAAATTTTAATTTGTTGATTCTGGGACATCTTAACAATCCCAATTCTAGTCTTAATGCTTAGTCTATCTTAGCAACCTAGGCTAACAGTTCTAGGTTCTAGGTGTCATTCAGAGTTTTTCATAATGAATATGGATTCTACCTTCAGCTTGAAGTTTTTTTTTATAATAATCTTCAAATATTTATGTTTTTAGGTTTATACAAATTTTCTGATCTCCTAGGAGACGCAATGGCTGACGTATCCAAATAAGCTCTGGCGTGGAGATGTGATGAAGCCTGTCTCTCTCAGCAGGAGAACTTCTTTGACTTTCTACAAAATCTTCCTCTCTTCATAGGAGAACCCAAAGATAGAGACTGTAGGGAGGCCAGAGTGAAGAAGCTGATGTTCGTATGTTTAGGACAACTGGGTGGAGGTCGAATTTTAGCTTGAGTTTGCTGCTCAACCATGTAATAACAGCAAATGTTGACTGAGTACTTTAATACTGACTATGGATATGGAATACATGACAAGGAAACAGAGTAGTTTTCTGAGGATCACATAGCTAGGATGCTGTCAAGGCTAGACTTGAACCTAGTCTGACTCCAGTGCTTTCCTGTCCACCTGTGCCATCATGTTGACTAGTGAAATTGCAGTGTGAAATAATAGAAATAGGAGATGTTCAGGCAGACTGAATGTCATCTCATTTGCATAACTTGATTTTTCTCCGTTTTAATGATCCCATATGTAAAATGGGCTAACAATATTGTCTTCTTGAGTTATTATAAGATTTTCCAATAATCACTCTGGTGTCTGGATTATACAAGCTCTCCCACCCCACAGTGTCACATGAAATTACTGACAGGAGAGTTAGAATATTCAACTCTCATTTCCATACTGTCCTTCCTTCAGTGCTAGGAAACCTCGTTTGTCACTCACCCTCTTGAGTTTTTAGTTATCTTCTATGCAAATTCAGATGCTATATTATGTGATAGCAACGGTTTTTTCGCACTCTAATATTGTGTGATTCTGGATATTACAAAATAGCAACAAGGGTATATTTATATATGTAAACTGTACATATACTGAGAACTGCATTTCTCACCCACCCGTTCATCTTTTTAGTTCCAACAATTTCTTCCTTATTCTGGGCTCATCTGTCAAAATGTAGAAGTAGAATACTGTGATTTCTAACTTTTTAGGATTCTATTAATCTCTCTCTGTTAACATCCATTTGCTTGGAGTGCAATGGCTCCTGTGCTTAGCCATCCTTCAGGTATTAGTGCATTTTCAGTTGCTATAATGAAATACCGGGAGCCGGATACTTTATAAACAAATGAGATCAATGTAGCTTACTGTTTTAGAACTGAAAGTTCAAATGGTGTGGTGCTAGCTCAAGCAAGGATTCTCCTATATACAGTGACTAAACGGCAACCTCATAATGAGGTTGTCTGAGAGAATATGATAGCCTGTGGCAGAACACTAAGCTGGAATAGGAGAAGCCCCCAGGCTGGGGATTGAACTCAGGGCTTTATACATGGCACATGAGCACTCTATCACTGCACTATGACCCAGATCAGCCTTGTTGTTTATATTTTTATTTACTTACTTAACCTTCATTTTAAATGCATTTACATGTGTGATATTCATGGATGTTTGCACTTGTGTGGGAGCATGAGTGTGCACAGGTGCACGTGCAGATAGGTGGATATGTTATGAAGGCCCAAGGCTTACATTAGGAGTCTTTCCTGATTGCCCACTACCTCATTCATTATTGCAGAGTCTCTAGACTTAATCTGGAGCTCACTATTCAGCTAGTTTAGCTATTCAGATTTCTCCAAGTATCTCTGTCTCTGCAACCCGAGCACTGGAATTACAAGTGGGTGTGGGGGCGTCTATGTGAGCACTGGGGATCCAAACTCTGCTTTTCATACTTGAGCAGCAAATAGTGTTTCCTTTAAGCCATTCCATTCAGCACCCTACTGTTCCTCTTACTTAAATTACATGCATGTATGTATGTATGTATGTATGTATGTATGTATGTATGTATGTTCATGAGAGGACCAGCTAGGGGAGGCAGTTCTCTCCTTGTACAATGTGGATCCCAGCTATAGAATTCAGGTCTCCAGCACCATAACAAGAACCTTACCTGCTGAACCATCTCAGTAGCCTTGCTTTCTCTCTTTATAACAATTCTCTTTTTAAAATTTAAGTAAATAGGGTAGACTGCTTCTGGTGAGGTGCAGGCCATAGGTGTAAGACAGAAGAACAGGTAAGCAACCCACCTGCCAGCTGAATTGCCACATTCCTTAGACTCTTTTCCAAAGACACATTCCACCTTCTCCATCATTCTAACAGACTTCTGCTGCCCAGATGCTGGCCACACAAAGTCAGAAGAACAGGTGAGTGATGTGTCTACCAGCTGAGCCACCCCTAGGCTTGGTTACCAAAGACACATTCTGGAAGTGGAAAATGTATGTCATTGAACAAAAACTACAATGCAAACATCAGCAACAGAAATCAAGAGATAGAAGAAAGAATCTTAGGGGTTGAAGATATGATAGAAAAAATAGATTCATGGCTCAAAGAAAATGTTAAATCTAAAAAACAACACAAAACATCCAGCAAATCTGGGGAATCATGAAAAGATCAAGCATAAGAATAATAGTAACAGTAGGAGAGGAATCCCAGCTCAAAAACCCAGAAATATTTAACAAAAACATAGAAAAATTTCCCAGCCCAAAGAAAGACATGCCTATAAAAGTACAAGAAGCTTACAGAACACCAAATAGATTAGACAAGAAAAGAAACTCCCCCATTCCACATAATAATCAAAACATTAAATTACAGAACAAAGAAAGAATATTAAAAGGGGCAAGGAAGAAAGGAAAAGTAACATATAAAGGCAGACTTATTAGAATTATATCCGACAAGCCGGGCGTTGGTGGCGCACGCCTTTAATCCCAGCACTTGGGAGGCAGAGGCAGGCGGATTTCTGAGTTCGAGGCCAGCCTGGTCTACAGAGTGAGTTCCAGGACAGCCAGGGCTATACAGAGAAACCCTGTCTCGAAAAACCAAAAAAAAAAAAAAAAAAAAAAGAATTATATCCGACTTCTCAATGAACTATAAAAGCTCAAAGGGCCTGAACAGATAGATATCTTGCAGATTCTATGAGATCTTAGATGCCAGCTCAGACATCTATCTATACACTGAAAAACTTACAATCACCATAGATATTATTGATCAATAATATATTTTAATATCAGTGGACTTAATTCTCCAACAAAAATACACAGGCTAGCAGAATGGACAGAAAAACAGGATCAATCAATTCTGCTACATACAAGAAAATTAACTTAAACCAAATTTATGACGATAGTAGAGGTCCTTAAAGAAGAAATGAAAAAAAAATCTCTAAACACACAAGAATATACCTTCTTCTCAACATGTCATGGAACATTCTCAAAAATTGACCATACACTCAGTAACAAACCAAGTCTCAACAGATACAAGATAATTGAAATGACTCCTGTCAGGCCACCACAGATTAAAGCTGGAAATCAGCAACAACAGAAGCTCTACAAAATCATGGAAATTGAACAATTCCCTACTGAACAGTAAAGGCAGAAATGAAGAAAAAAAAAGTTAAAGGCTTCCTAGAGTTCAACAAATATGAACGTATGATATGCCCAAACTTATGGGACACAATGAAAGCAGTGCTAAGAGTAAAGATCATAGTACTAAAGAAATTGGAGAGTTCTTACACTAGAAATTTATCAGCATACCTGAAAGCTCTAGAATAAAAAGAAACTAACAAACACAAGAGGAGTAGGTAGCAGGAAATAATCAAACTCAAGACTGAAATCAATAAAATGGAAACAAAGAACAAAGAAACACAGAAAGAAAAATTAGTGAAAAGAAGAGTTGGTTCTTTGAGAAACTTAACAAGATGGACAAATCCTTATTCAAACTAACTAAAAGACACAGAGAGACTATCCAAATGAACAAAAACAGAAACAAAAAGGAGGACATAACAGACACAGAAAATACAAAGAATATTAGGTCATACTTTAAAAACCCATACTCTACAAAATTGAAAAATCTAAAAGAAATGAACAATTTTCTCAATAGATACTACTTACCAAAGTTAAGTCTCAATCAGATAAACAATTTATATAGAACTATAAGGAAATAGAAGCAGTCATTAAAAGTCTGTCAAGCAAAGCCATCTCAGGGTCAGATGATTTTACCGCAGAATTTTACCAGACTTTCAAAAAAGACCTAATACAAATGCTTCTCAAATTATTCCATAAAATAGAAACAGAAGGATCATTGCTAAATTCATTTTATGAGGCCACAATCACCCCAATACCAAAACCACATGAGGATTCAACAAAGAAAGAGAATGTCAGGTTGATTTTCCTCAGGAACACTGATGCAAGAATACTCAATAAAATACTCTCAAAGTAAATTCAAGAACACATCAAAAAGAACATCCACCATGATCAATTAGTTTTCATTCCAGAGATGGTTCAACACATCAAAATCAGTAAATATGATCCACCAAATAAACAAACTGAAAGAAAAAATAACACATGATCATCTCATTAATGCTGAAATGCTTTTTGACAGAATTCAACACCCCTTCATCATAAAAGTATTGGAGAGATTAGGGACACAAGGGACATACTTAAACATACTAAAGGCATCTTACAGCAAGTCTACAGCCAACATCAAATTAAATGAAGAGAAACTCAAAACAATTCCACTAAAATCATGAACAAGACAAGGCTGTTTATTCTCTCCATATCTATTCAACATAGTGCTTGATGTTCTAGCTAGAGAAATAAGACAACTAAAGGAGGTCAAGGGAATACAAACTGGAAAGAAAGAAGTCAAAGTATTGCTATTTGCAGATGCTATGATGGTATACATAAGTGACCTAAAAAATTGTACCAGGGAACTCCTATAGCTGATAAACACCTTCAGTGAAGTGGTTGGATACAAGATTAACTAAAAAAAAAACACAAAACAAAAACAAAAACAAACAAAAAACAAAAAACAAAACACAGCAGTTCTCTTGTATAAAAATAATAAAATGATGGACTGGCAGAAATAACAGTAAAAATGACCATCCTACAAAAAGCAATGTACAGATTCAATGCAATCCCCATGAAAATTTGAGCACAATTTAAAAAAAATACAAATAATACTTTAAAGAACACTATCCAATGTCATGTGGGAAATACAATACCCAGGATAGGTAAAATAATCTTATGCAATAAAAATCTTCTGGAAGTATCATTATCCATGATTTTAAGTTGTACTACAGAGCTTTAGTAATAAAAAAAAAACACAAAGTATTGGCGTAATAACAGACAGGTTGATAAATGGAATTGAATGGAAGACCCAGATGTAAATCCACCCACCTATGGACACCTGATTTCTAATAAGGAAGCCAGAAATAAACAGTGGATAAATGAAAGCATCTTCAACAAATGGTGCTGTTCTACAGCACCAAATGGACAACAACTGGTGTTTGCTATCTAGAAGAATCCCAGTAGACTCATATCTACCATCCTGCACAGAATTCAAGTCCAATTGGATCAAAAACGTTAACATAAAACCAGATACACTGAACCTGATAGAAGAGAAAGTAGGGAATAGCCATGAATGCATTGGCCCAGGAGACAACCTCTGGAACAGAAGAACATCAATAGCAGAGGCATCAAGATGAACAATTAATAAATGGGTGTCATGAAACTGAAAAGCTTCTGTAAGGCAAAGGACACTGTCAGTAGGACAAACACTCAGCTCACAGAATGGGAAAAGGTCTTCACAAACTCCACATCTGAGAAGGCTAAAATCCAAAATATATAAAACCTCCAGAGATTAGACATCAACAAACTAAATAACTCAATTAGAAAATGGGGTACAGAGTTAAGCAGAGAATTCTCAACAGAGGAATATCAAATGGCTGAGAAACACTTAAAGAATTCTTCAACACCCTAAGGCATCAGGAAATCACAAATCAAAAGTACTTTGGGATTCCATCTTACATCTCTCAGAATAGCTAAGATCAAAACCAAGAGTGACAGTTTACACTGCTAAGGAGAACACTCCTTCATGGCTGGTGGGAGTGTAAACTTATACAGCCACTTTGGAGAACAATATGAAAGTGTCTTAGAAAATTGGAAATTGATCTACCTCAAGACCTGGCTATATGATTTCTGAGCATACTCAAAGTATACTTCATCCTATCACAAGGACACTTGCTAAACCATGTTCCTCGCTGCTTTATTCATAATAGCCAGAAACTCAAATCAACCTATATGTCCCTCAACCAAAGAATGGTTAAAGATGTGGTATATTACACAATGGAATACTACTTAGCTGTTAAAAAACAATGACTTCATAAAATTTGAAGTTAAATGGATGTAACTAGAAAAGATCATCTTGAGTGAGGCAGCCCAGACCCAGAAAGACTAACATGGTAGGAACTCACTCATAAGTGATTATCCGCTGTACAGTAAAAGACAATCATGCTTTAGTCCATAGACCTAGCAAGGCTAAGTAACAAGGGACTTAAGGGAGGAGGCAAGGATCTTCCTGGAAAGGGAAATAGGATAGATTTTGCAGGTAGACTGGGGGTAGATGGGGTTGAGAACAGGAGGAATCTGGTGTGTGTGGGATATATGCTGGGAGAAATGACTGGAATCGGAGACATTTCATGGGCCCGTGGGAATCTAGTACAATGGAAACTCCATAGAATCTACAAGAATAAGCCTAGCAAACACTCCTAGTAATGGGGACACGGACCTGAACTGGCCATCTCCTGTAACCAGGCAAGGCTTCAAGTGGAGGGATTAGGACGATAACCTGGCTACAAAACCTTCAACCTACAATTTGTCTTGCCCGTGGAGTGTTTTGGGACCACAACCATAGTAGAATTGTCATCAGTGTGACCAGAGAAGGGAGTCTTCATCCAGAAACTGATGGGAACAGATGCACAGTTTCACAGCCAAACATGAAGCAGACCTTGGGGAGTCCTGCTGAGGATGAAGAGGAGGGAACCATAGGGGTCAGGAACACACCAGTAGAAGAGGGTCCACAGAATCAATAGACTCATGGAAACTTGAGAGGTCAGGGAATCTGTAGGGGTTCCGTAGGGGTTCTTCTACATATATGTTATTATTGAGTACCTTGGTATTCTTATGGAAATCCTAACAGTGGTAGCTGTGGCCTTCCCAGACTCTTCTGCCTATTTGTGAGACCTGTTTTTGTATAGTGGGCTGTCTTGTCCAGACTTGATGTGATGGCATGTGCCTGGTCGTATTTGTAGCTTGTTATATGGTGTTTGCTTGATGTCTCTGGGACACCTGCTCTTCTCTGAGTGGGGCACTGGGACAGGGAAATCTGGGGGAGACAGGAGATGGGAAAAAGAAGCTGAGTAGAAGTGAGGGAAAACTGTGGTGGGAAACTGCAGTTGGGATACACCATATGAGAGAGGATGGAAAAACATATAAATACAATTTCAAAAGCATTAACTGAAGGTTCATGGATACATAAGCCCCTTGCCTCAGGGCAATGCCTCTTGTCACCTATTGATATTGCACATTAATAGCCTACTTCTTAAAGGTCTCACACTCCCTTAGGACATTGCCACACAGGGAATTGAAGCACCAACCGTGGCTCCTCAGCTACTCACTGACAACCCATGGACATTTATTTCATTTTTTTTGTTATCTAGTCTTTTACAAATAGAGCATAACATTTATCAGATATTGATTCATAGTTGTGCCCTTAAACACAAAGAGAGTGTAAATAGTTTTCTGCTTTACTAAAAGGCTTGACTGATAGAAATTTTCCTCAAAAAACACCTGAAAGCCTTGGATGCCCAGTCATTTTTATTAGAAGAAAATGAGAGGCTATGTCCAACTTAGGGCAGAATTGTTTAGATGAGAATTTTATGCTCACTTTAATTAGCCTGTGTTCTCTGCAAGTCAGAGCTGGAGGTCAAGATTTGCATGCTTATGTTTTACTGAATATATGCAATCACATGGTAATGTGAAATAGAGAAAAGTAAAGTGAGGCTGGGAAGAAGGAGTGTATCCTTCCTGGGGCTGCCATCCTCACCATCAGGTACAGCAAGCCCAGAAGAGACTCGATTGCTACTTGATGACTGCATCTGAGAACTGCAGAAATATTGAGATGGGCTATTTGTAGACATCAATCCTTTTTCATTGATTAAAAGGCTTCACATGGGCATGAGACAAGTCCATTTCGGAAAATGGGACTCTGAGGATAGGGATCCAAGCACGCTCTCACAGAACGGGCAACCATAGCATTAAGGATAAGGGAGAAGCCTGTTTCAGGAAGCAGGGAAGACTAGGCATGCTGGCAGCTCATGTTGTATCTGATGCTATGCCATTGTTCTGTGACACAAAGTTGGAGGTGTCTCCAAATTCTAGGCCCTCTGCTCTATTGTACAGCAGGTGTAAACTTATTAAATGGTGCCGTTCTTCCTCTACAATAACCACTAGGAGAGTGCTTCTCAAACTTGAACATGCAAGGAATCTCTTGATGTGGGGTCTTCGATATTCTAGTTTGGTTTAAGAACATACAAAGTGAATGTATGACAGGAAGCCTCAGAACTACTGGAGTTCTTTGTATCTATCTATCTATCTATCTATCTATCTATCTATCTATCTATCTATCTATCTATAATTTTGCAGTCATGAGAATTGAACCAGAAACTAGAGTATGTCAGGTAAGAGTTCTAATACTGGGCTACATCCCAGCCCAGAGTCTTAGTTGTTTTTTTTTTTTCTTTTAGCTATAGATGATTTGCTCACATGTAACACTTGAAAACCACCACTTTGGTTTAGTAGAATACTTCTCCATCTAACTGTAGCGAAGGCACAGTTTTGTTTTGTGTTTTGATTTCCAACCCATTGTAGATGAACCCTTTTTGTGAAATTAAGGAAGCAAAAATAAATTATTGAAAAAACTTTCATCAAAAAGACATATATACAATAGGTTCTATAGCCACACGACAGGGGACAGGTAGGTGTAGGACACCCAGAGACCCTCCTGCCTCCATGCCTCATGGTGTTGTGGATGAAGAGAGGACAATCAGAGACCCACCAGCGGTGTGGCTTGCCAGCAGCAGGAGCCACTACAATGTGCAGGCATGCAGTAGACAGATGGGAGAGAAAGAGAACCGGAACAGTTTGAGCGTTATGAAGAAAGGTGGAAGTGGAGACTCAGAGGGTGGAGAGGAATAGACTGCTGTGAGCAGCCAGCCCTGCCACCTGAGCCCATAGTGAAGTCTCAGCCCATGCTGGCTGCCACTGAGAGTCTTAGCTGGGTTCATGGCCATGCAACAGCAGGGATCTGTGGTGTTGTCTGTGACTCATATTACCAGTAAAGAACATGCAGATATCCCTGTTCTGGGCAGCTGCCTGGGACCATGCAGAAGTCCAAATTCTATGCAGAACTGGCCCAGCTCCTCACTGGTTGCAGCATTTTAGAGAGCTAGTTCCATTGATCACTGTCTGCACCATGCCTAAGCAGCATACTAGAGTTCACCACAGTGCAAAGGAATGGGTAAGTGAGCCCTGAGGACATGAGAGCAGAAGAATGGGCTCAGCCCCCCCCCCATACCTGGACTTGGAAGTACCGTAGAGCTATGGTTGGGTGCCAGTGAACCAACCCTGAGGGCATAAGAATCAGAAAGCCAATCCTGCCCCCTCCCAACTGCAGCATTGGGTGAGCTAGCTGGGGAGTGCCAGAGAGCTCTCCCTGGTGGTAGGACTGCAGGAGATCTGGCAGCCTGACCAATTCAGCTACCACCCAGGACTAGATCCAGCTACCACCCAGCCCCAGAGCCAGGGCTTTGAGTTGGCCCACCCTAAAACCTACCTCATCTATGAAATGATGTAACATGTGAAAGAGCCAGTCCCGCAGATCTAAAGCTGCTGACTCTCCATGATACAGGGCAACAACAGGATAGCTGAGAGGAGTCCCTGTGAGAATCTAGTCATGGACATTTGCAGGTAAAGATGTGCGGACAAAAGGGTATAGGGTGTGACACACTGGGACAAACAGCAGTTTCCATGATGAGATGTTTGTTTTGTTTTATTTATTTTATTTTTTTATTTTTTGGGGGGGAATGGATTAGTTTACAAGGGCAGACAAAGGGACAGGGAGATGAGTGGGGCTGGGATACGTGATGTAAAATTCAAAAAGAATTATTAAAAAGTTTTTCTAAAGACATACAATCGATGACAGAATATTTATTCTATTACATACCATTCTATTACATGATATAAAACTATGTTTTCCAAGCTGTTCTAGAATCCTTTGCAGGTTTGAAATCCTCAGGCTTCTAAATGACCATAAGCTGAGAACAGAGAACCTGTGAGAGTACCAGTCTGTGAGCAAGACATCAAGTGGTTCTTGTCTTGAAAAGAAAGTTTGACTTTTTTTTTCATTTCTGTAAGTTTGAAATACTTTAGCAAAAATAAATGTATCCCAACCTCTGCAGTGCAGCCTTAGAGTGAACACACACCACTTTGTTTAAAGACAATATTTCCCTTAGAATACATTATAAGATTGAAACATAAATTATAACTTTTCCACTTCATTTCTACCCCTTCCTCCTCCCCAGTCCTCCTCTTAGCTTGGATTGTTTCTTTAAAATGCTAGGTATGGCAGTTCTCTCCATGGTTGAAATGTAAGTGGATATTAAGTCTCCCCTGCACTTAACCTTGGTGGGAATGAGCTGCTCACAGCCTTTCCTGATAACAGCTATTGATGAAAAGGAGAAGCGGAAGCCTATAGAGAGCGACTGACTCAGGTTGAGCAGGGGAGATTATAACATGGAGACTATGTTTCTGTGCTCATAGGCACTGCAGATTTATGAGTTTAGTGACAGGATCATTGTCCAAGTAGAAAACAACCTAGAATCCAGATGAGCAAAGAGACTCAGGAAAGATACTGACTGTAAGAATACACAAGGCTTTAATTCTTTGACAGCAATTTATTTGGGTAAATGGAGGTCAGAGGATAACTCGAAAGGGGCAACTTTTCTTGTTCCACCATGTGCATTCTAGGGATTGAACTTGGGTCATGAGGCATGATAGGAAGCACCTTTACCCATGGGGCCACCTCACTGGCCCTGGCTTTTAGTTTTCTCTCAATTCTATTTTGTCTATGAAGGAATGCAGAAACTATTTTATTTTTATCAAATTAGAAATTTTACTGGAAACTCCAAGTGTCAGACTAAGTATATATTGTATATATGTACATGTTGGGGGTTGGTCTGGTGCTGATATGTATTCAAATGCTAAATTCTGTATCCTCAAATCTGGTTGCCCAAAGACGAGTGAATCCCTCTATACACCAGCCTTTGTTATGTAAACCTTGCTTCTCAACTTGAAGTTAATTGGTTAATAAAAGTCTAGAGTCTGTGATTTGGGTAGTAAAGAGAAAAAGGTAGGTCTTGAGGATCAAGTGAGGGGTCTCAGGAGAGGGATTGTGGAAGAAGCAGAGAGGAGACTGAGAAGGAGAGACTATCAGGAGAGGAGATGGGCCATGAGCATGTGGCCGGAAGAAGTGCACCCTGAAGATAACCCCAGTCGAGAATCAAACAGCAAGCAATAGGGACATATGGCAGAGATGTAAGTTACAGTAACTCAAAACCTGCCCAAGCTAGGCTTGCAGCTTGTAAATGAAATATGAGGATTTTTACCAGTCTTTATACAAGCTAGCTAGAGTATTTAATTCATTTTACATGTACTTAGTTTTGTTTTTGTGTATTATTTGTATATATGTGGGTAAACATATATAAGCACAAATGTTTATATCTAGGGGATATATACAGATATAACATAAAGATATACACAGATGTATATTTGAAAGATAGTTAATAGGCAAATAGATTTTTCCAGTCATCTTTGAAGATTCATTTCACAGTTTAAGCTGATGGTTTTGAAACAGGAAACCTTACTTATCTGACAGAGACAGAGATTATAAAGAAAAGCTACAAAGAGATTTCAGAGCATCTAGAATTTGCCTTTAAACCTTATCCCTCATGAATTTCTACTATACTTAAAACATTTTTACTTTTACCACATGGAATTCTATGCAACTGATGTTAAAATCTATACTCATAGAATCTAAATAAAAACTTTGTAAGTATCTCTGGGGAATACATTTCTCACCATAGTGTCTGAAGAATACCATGCTTCCCCTTATGAGGCTTGAATATTTCCTAGATGCTTCTTCACACTGTCACTCATTCGATATAAGGCTCAAATAGTTTAATTTATCTTTTAAAAATCCCTTTAGGCTTAAATTTTTCAAAACCTGCTTTAATAAGGGTTCTTAAATGCTTTGACCCTACTTCTAGCTCACCATCCTAAGGTAGGAGAGAAAAGATTGTAAATAGAACAAGGGAATGTAGACCTGTTTAGAAGTAGTTTTATTTAATTATATTTATTAAATCTAGTTTTAGGATGATTTCAATCTCTGTCAGGATTCCAGCAGTCCAGTTCAGTAGTGTCAGGATTCCAATAGTCCAGTTCAAAAGTGTCACCAAACACGAATCAGCAACAGTGGTGGCACTATCCAGAAGAACCTTCCAGGCCTCTGCTGAATCTGCAGGAATCAGCGGGAGCAACCAGGGCCAGCAAGAAGGCCAGGAGTTCTCTGCTGTGCCTCTTTTAGCAAAGTGAAGATCAGCAAAGTGAAAGTTGTGAAAGTTTCACAGCTAGCTATGTAAGCACCCCGTCACTGTCCATTGACTCCTACTTATACTCTCCCCAAACTTCATGTGTCCTCTCATAGGTATTGCCTCAGCAAAACACCACATTGAGCCTACATCACATGATATAACCAGAAACTTCCACCTCAAACCCCACTATTTTGTCTTTATATCTGAAGGCTGCTGCAAATCTTTATAAGGAACGTAATGGGATACCTGTTATCTGTCAGTTCCTTAAACATTGGATAGGTCCACCCATGAGCAAACTGTCTCAAAGTCATTTGGAAGCCAGGTAGGTTTAAATCTAGTTTTCTAAAGCAACTACTTCTAAGGTTGATGGCTTTACGTTAACATTAGTGCCTAGGGCCTGTCCTCAGAATTACATTGTTGGGATGGAGGATCACTGTATCAGTCTTAGGAGTATCAGCTATAGGAATATATTTTATTCATTCTGACGAGCACAGTGTAAAGCATAAAACAATGTTTGGTGAAGGCTGGTGGCTAAGCAAATGACTTGTCTCTGAATCATGTTTATATTTGGCTATCTGACCAAACTTAGGAATTTTAAATCTCAGAATAGCTAGAGATTGTTCCTGCATTTAGAAATAAGATCTTCTCATCATGTCAAGGTTGAGGAAGGCGTTGGTGATTTATTACCTACCTGATTCACTTTGCAGTGCATTACCAGCTTACTGGAAGGTCTCTGAAAGCATCCTGAACTCTTGCTCCTGTTTCTCTTTGAGCACACTCACTCCTCTAGCAAGTAAAGTGTGGATCCTTGAAAACTAGACCTTCATCCCTGCCTCTCTGCAGGGGGATTTCTTTGCCACTGTTTGTGCTACTGAGTATATGAGGCAGAGCCAGGCATGCCACAATTACCACCCTGGGAGTCTGTCTGTATTCTCACAATGATATCCTATGTACTCTTGCTACCCACAAAATGTGTGAAGGAGAACAAACTCAAGTATTGAAATTAGACAGAACTGAATTAGGCCCTTGCTTGAGCACTTGCTGATCTATGTAGCTCGTCTATGTTACTTTACATGCTGACTTGTTTAGAAATGAAGACAGCGGAGTCTTCCCCAAGTGGGGTTGCTGTGGAGATTGAGGTACATAGCATAGGTAAGTGCTTGGCATTTAATTGATAGCCAGTAAATAAAGAGCTGAGTACGCAGGCACTCACTTTCTATAATATATTTAAGATTATCAGGGCTTCTTGCAAAAGGAAAGATAAAATAACTGATTCATTGCAATGGGTTCAAAATTAATATGAATGCAGAGGATGCAGCCGAGTTAGGTAACACTTGTCTAGCTTGGACCAGGCCCCTTTTTTCCATTCCCCATACTAATAACACAATCAGTAGGGATCTTGATTTCAGGCAACATTCTTAGAATTAAATATAGTGTAGGGTTATAAATATGGAAGGCGAGAAGCATGTTAGCTTCCTTCTAAATCACATGTAGCAATGATTCTGATGAATGATCAACACACTGTATGTCTGTCTTTCACAATTCCTTAAGTATCTGTGGCAGAGTCAAGCTGGAGACTGATCAGCGTGACAGTGGGGCAGTAGAGGGCCAGAGCTCACCACAAGGACCGCCTTCCAGTTGAGGTTATTCTTGAAAGACTTAATTTAAGCTTTCCACTTAGCATTTCATGTGACTTATTCTGTACAATGACAAAGCTGCAGGTGTTAACAAAATCTAAGAGTTTAAAAATGTGCCTGTGGTATATTTAAAGTGACCAAAATAACTTTTTAAAAAAGACTCAAAAAATAAACTGTTGACATAAATCACCAAAATACTCCTGCTTAAGAAGTAAGATTGTAGCTTTTCATCGTTTTTGCTCAGAGTCAAATGTTCTCTGTGACCTCACCCCAGTTTGTCTTGAAGTCTCCTGTGTCCAGCTTCTTCTCAGAAACTGTGCACTTCATTTTAGGATGAATCTTTTCCTTGATTTCAACTTTATATTCTTCTTCTTTTTCTTCTTCCACACCATTATATTTTAGGGTACTAATTGTGGTGGTTTGAATATGCTTGGCCCAGGGAGTGGCACTATTAGGAGGTGTGGCCTTGTTGGAGTAGGTGTGGCCTTGTTGGAGGAATTGTGTCATTGTGGGTGTGATCTTTAAGACCCTCATCCTAGCTGCATGGAAACCAATCTTCTCCTAGCAGCCTTCAGATGAAGATGTAGAACTCTCAGCTCCTCCTGCACCATGCCTGCCTGGATGTTGCCATGTTCCTGCCTTGATGATAATGGACTGAACACTTGAACTTGTATGCCAGTCCCAATTATATGTTGTCCTCATAAGAGTTGCCTTGGTCATTGTGGCTGTTGACAGCAGTAAAATCCTAACTAAGGCATACATATACCTTTCTACATCCTTTTATTCCAACTAAAGCCAAAGCTCATAGTCCAGCATGCATGGATACGTGGGGCTCATCTGCTGAGTGGTAGTTAACCCAGACAAGCCCGACTAGAGCAGATATTGAGAAAATAGACCTGCTCCTTCACAAAGTGAACTGTGAGCTTCACATAAAGGGCAATAGCAGAGTTGTTGTAATCACTGGGTGGTTTCTAGAAACTGATAATATCATCCTGAGTGAGGTAACCCAGACCCAAAAGGACATACATGGTATATACGCAGTGATAAGTGGATATTAGCCCAAAAGCTCAGAATACTCATGATACAACTCACAAACCATATGAAGCTTAACAAGAAGGAAGACCAAAAGATGGATGCTTCAATCCCACTTAAAATGTGGAACAAAATAGTCACAGGAAGGAAAAGGTGGGAGAGAGGAAGGGGAAGAAAAAAGATAGGGCAGGACCAGGTATAGGAAGAGACAGGAGAGAAGTCCAAAGGGCCAGAGTGAATAGAAAAAAATAGCAATGGGGGTGGGGAACTTGGGGAACCACTAGAAAGTCCCAGACACTAGGGATATGAGAGACTTTCAGGACCCAGTGGGGATGGCATTAACTGAAATGCCCAATAGTGGACCGATGGAACCTGAAGAAGAGACCAACTCCGGTAGATAGGCATGGCCCCTAGAGGAGAGATGGGGTCACCCACCCATTTCAAAATTGTTGACTCACAATTGTTTCTGTCTAAAGGAAATGCAAGGACAAAAAAATGGAGCAGAAACTGAAGGTAAGACCAACCACAGACTGCTCCACTGTGTGATCCATTCCACCCACAGACACCAAACCCAAGACACTATTGCTGATGCCAAGATGTGCTTGCAGTCAGGAGCCTGGTGTGGCTGTCTTCTGAGAGGTTCTGTCAGCACCTGACTAAGTCAGGTGCAGATACTCACAGCCAACCATTGGACTGAGCCTGGAGACCCTAATGGAAGAGTTAGGGGGAAGGGCTGAAGGAGCTGCAGGGGATTGCAGCCCCATTGGAAGAACAACAGTATCAACTAACCAGATATCTCAGAACTCCCAGGGACTAAACAACCAGCCAAAGAGTATACATGGGCCGGGCTGTTCCATGGCTCCAGCTACATATATAGCAGAGGACTGTCTCATCTGCCATCAGTGGGAGGGGAGGTGCTTGGTCTTGTGGAGGCTTGATGCTCCAGAGAAGGGGGATGCTAGAGGGATGAGGCAGGAGTGGGTGGATAGGTGGGTGGAATCACCCTTTTAGGGGAAAAGGGGAGGGGGAAGGAGTGGAGGGTTCGTGGAGGGGAGACCAGGGAAGTGGACATTTGAAATGTAAACAAATAAAATGATTAATAAATAGATAAATAAAATTTGCCTGACAGTAGAAAAAAAAGAGAAACATTGGCTGAGGAGAAGGGGCTCCTGTCGAGGGGCTGAGAGGCTGGACCTTCCTTATATTGCCTGGAGACAGGCAGAGGGCGAAATGGAAAGTGAATTTTGAATGAATCCAGAGGTCTAAGATCTAATTGGCCCTCCAGCTCATCTCTCCTTTCCCCAACTCCTCTTTCCTCTTTGTGATGACTTGAGTCAGAGTCTTGGAACAAATCTCTTAAGTGGGAAGCTAATAAGCTATGAAGCAATAGTCAATCATAGAGGTGGTGGGAAATTAATCTCCTTTTTAGCAACTGTGTTGAAAAAGGTGAATCTTAGGTCCTGTGGCTAGGGCAGTGTAGACTGAAAGCCGAACGACGAGAAGAATGTTACAGAATCCTCACATCTTCATCTTCCTGATTTTACTCCTCCAAACTACCAAGCCTAAAGAAATTTCTGGAATCGGAACCTTTTCTTGGAGAAAGAGTGGAGTAGCATTTAAAGTGTCTCATAATTTCTTAGAAGAAATTATTTTTCTATAAAGTCTTTTAAATGAAAGAAACTAACTGTGACATTTGCAGTCTGGGAAGGGAGAAGCTCCTCACTAACTGAAAAAAAAACATATTGCTCATCTAGATTTAGAACCCATTCTCTGTCGTCTAATATCGGCTCTTGAAATAAACATAGCGAAGCTCGATAAGTCCACTCCTTAAAGCTTGTGGCAGCACTTCCGTTTTATCTCGATGGATCTGTGGAAAATGAAATATAATCAGGAGACTTTACAACAGGTAATCCTTTGCATACAAAATATCACTCTCCTGCGGGCCTCCATAAGGTCACTGAAAGGTTACACATTAATCTTAAGCAAGAGGATGTAAGGCTGAGAATCCAGAACCTGGTAAGTCTTTGTGTTCTTCCATAGGACTCCACCCGCTAACTCCGTGCAGGATGAAGGCCATGGTACGTTTATGTGTATTACAAAGCACAAAAGATGTTTCTTGCAGAGAGAGTAAGGTGTTAATTTTTAATCCTGTAAATGTACACAGTGACTACATGGAATATTCTCTCTATCTTTATCAAATCAAATCAAATATTTTTAATCTAAGTGCTTCATCTACTTATGGTCCTTAGAGTCTTCAGCCCCAGTGTATTTATACTTTTTTCCCACTATAATATTTACATGAATTCTTTGAGGATTTCACATCATATGCCCCTGTCACATTGGCTTCTTAGTCCTCCCCTCACTCTTGTTACCCACCTCCCCCAAGAAAACAAACAAACAACCCTCCCCAAAAGGTCCAATCTGGATTGTCTACATATTCACGGGGACATGGTCAAACTCTCAGTGGCTTTCGTCCTTCCCTTCCAGAATTCCTGCTTTAAGTCATCTCCTACGGAGGGTAACACCGCAGCATCCTCTCAGTTTTTAAGAGTACTCTCTGAAGGCTTCCTGTCTAGGCAGTTACTATTTTTGAAAGGAGTGAGTTTTGGGTGGAAGTAGGGGCTGTCACTGAAGTCTTCCATGTCCCTCACTCTCAAATGTATATTTTAAGTCCTGATAGCACTGCAAAAGTAGCTTGTTTGCATTTTATGGTTTATGGGCTTCCACACGGTTTCTGGCTTCAGCACAGACCACAAACAGGGCTCCTGGTTGCAGTAGGGCCATGGACCTAGATACGGTAGATACAGTCCTCAAATGCAGCTGAGATCACAGACATCAGCGTAGCTTCGGGCATAAAGCATGTCCACCCACCCTGCATTTGGTGGCAGCGTGGGCTACAGATATCAACACAGACCAAGTCACACTAAAACTATGGACCCAGACATGGCCGTCAGGACCATGGACCTGAACATCACCATGGCCTTGAGTGGTAGCAAAGGCCACTCAGATCAGTATGGCCCCCAGTGGCAGCACAGCCCCCAAACTTCAACATGGTTCCTGGCAACAGCCAGGACTACAGACCACAGACATCTACATGGCCTTTGGTGGGAGCATAGACGTGACATCAATACAGACCTGCCTGGAGTAAGACTATGGACACAGACATAGTCCTCAGCAGCTGCACAGGCATGGACATAAGCAGGAATCCAGGTGTTGACAGAGGCCACTCACATTAGTGTGACCCCTGTCAGTAGCATTGCCCATGGACATCAACATGGCTTCAGGCAGTGGCTCAAACCAGGAACCAGGAACGTCGTCTGTGCGACCTTTGATGGTGACATGGACCATGAACAGCAGCACAGACAAGGCTTTTGGAAGACCACAGACACAGACAGGCCCTCAGTAGCAGCACAGACCAGTCTTCACTAAGGTCTCAGGAGGCAGCTCAGAGTGCTCACGTCAGTATGGTAGCAGCACTGCCCACAGACATGAATGTGGGCTCAGGACACAGCATCGTCCATGAATATCCTCTTGTTGTCAAGAGACAATACGGTTCTCAGGCATTAACCCGGACCTCAGCCACATCAGGACCACTGACCCACACATGGCCTTCAGCTGCATCGCAGGACATGATGCTCCGTTGAGGAGGTCTAATCTAGAAAGTGAACTATTCCTCATTTTGGGCCTCCATCATTGCCAAGATCTAGGGTAATCTCGCCTGCAGGCAGCCTGTTGGGGGTGGGGGCGTGAGTCTGCATCTGCTTAAGCTCCCTGCTACTGAGCACGATCCCTTCAACTGCTTTGGGCAAGGACATGATTCACGGGCCTACCTCAGCCCTCTCTCACACACATCACCAGTTCGGCCTCTCTCCACAGAACACTCACCCCTCTACTCCATCACTCCTCCACTCTCTCTGTCGCTCATTCTCTTCTCGACAGTCATAGAGCCGTCATTGCGACCATTCCTTTAATCTTTGAACACGATACTTCGGTATCTGTCGTTCATACTTACCACTACGATCATGGCACGTTTTATAACTGGCTATCCTTTCGTTCAAGGCTCAGTCTCCTTTGCTACTGATTCGTTCAATTATGGTGAGGACAAACACACAATGGATCCAGAATTAGGACATTTGGAAGCTTTAGATTATGCCAAAGTTTTCAAGATTCTTTGCAAAAGGAAATAAATTAGTGCTTGGCAGAAAGCGCCTGTCACAGACAGCATGAACAGCAAATTGTAGGGTTGTGTCATAAAGCACATCACATCATTGGAGTGTTATAGAATAAACTATCACATGAATATGGTATAGTGCACAGCAGATCACATGGCTGTGTCATAGAACATACTAGATGTTTTGGTGATTATTTTTCAATGGTGGACATTAGTTTCTAGTACGTTTACATGGTGTTTCACACTTATATGGAGGGTTATGTTTGTTTATTTCTTATTAATTTTTTGTTAATAACCAGCTATTACATTTCAAAAATATAAACTAATGTGAACGAGAAAAAGTCATCACTCAGAGTCCCAGTGTTCACTTCTGCACATTTTTGACATGTTTGATTTTATACGCACTATCACAGTCTGTTCTTGCATTTAATAAGAATTTTCTCTAGTCTTTTAAAACACCTACAATACATTTTCAAAACCAAAAAGAATATTTCTTTCTTTTCTGTTCTCATGAAATGAATAATTCATGCTAGTTGTAGAAATCTCAAATATTCCCCACGTGTGTATGGCAAGCGTTACCCACCACAGAGAAATAACTGCAGGGAAATTCAGTGAGTATCCATCCAAAACTGGGCCCATGAATCTAAACAAAAGTTGTATGCGTATACACAAATAAATATCTATATGTAAACATGCTATGCTGGTGCATAGCATAGTATATGCAGTTCTGGCAACCTACATGTTTTTGCATTATACATTTTAACATCTCACCTTGCTTTACATCCTTTACTCTCTGCTCTTTTGAACAATTATCTAGGGTACTTATCAGTAAAAAAAAAAAAATCATAATAGCCACAGAGAATTGCACTGAATGTAAGTGTTCTGGTGTGTTTAAATGTTCTTAAGTCCACTCCTCCATTAATAAAGACTGGCTTAAATATTTTTTTCATCTAATTAAAACAACTTTTTAATGTGCATTTATACGTGATTGCTTTGCCTGCACTTGTGCTTTAGTGTGTTTGTGCACTGTGTGTGGAGGCCAAGGGTAGACGTTGGCTATCCTGAGGCCGAGCTTACAGATGGTTATGAGCTGTTATTTGGGGGCTGTGAAATCTGGGTTCGCTGGATGAGCAACCAGTGTCTTAATCCCTGAGCCATCTTGCCTTTTCGTTACTAAACTTTTCACGCTTGTCACACTCAGCTCAATACCGTGATGAACATCTCAAGTCTTTCCATAAACATTATATGCAGTCTATGGCCTTTCTCTGCTATTTTGTATTTCCTATAAAATTCTTGCATTTATTTGTCTGTTACTTTTTTTAAAAAATGTAAATTTGTAACTCCGTCATCTCAGGTGACATGCTTTTCCAGACGTTGGTTTACATTTTAGGAAGACAGCTGGGTAGAGAGTGGATGTCTAGGTAAATGTTTCTCCTAGATAAAATTCACAGTGGTTTTCTGCTCTATGTTGAGTTTTTCAGAGAATTTATGACGTTTAACATGGTTTATAGAGAAACAGGAGACGGGTCTCTGAAAACTTCATTGACTGCCTTCAGTGAGCAGTAACGTGTCACAGGAGAAGTGTACCTTGGAATCCCCTCCAGCGGAAGCTTCTCACACTCACCTGTGAAATGCATGCTTTCAGAGTGCACATTTTACTGGATCTTTGTTCAGGGGATCACTTTCCACCTCAGTTCAATGTTAATTCACTTGTAAGCAAACAGAATGTGGCAACACTATTTCTACCCTAAGAGCATATGCATGTTGTCCTATTAGTAGTAATATTTTCACCAGAACACTGTCGAACAGCAGCAAGTGATAACATTAGTAGGCAGTAATCAGAAGTTGACAGCTTTCCTCGCCACTCACATTTTTCCTTCTAGGAGGCGAGAGACGTAAACTGAACGGAACACTTCAGAAAATGATGATTAACTAATGCTAGTGCAGGTACCATTGCATGCTGAAATATTTTTCCAACGAAAAAGAAAATAAATCGGTCTTCTGACGTCACTGCTTTCTCGCCCTTTTATCTCACAGGTTGGAGAGCAAAGGGGGTACATCTTGCACTGTTTCTTACCTCCCCAGAAAATGAAAAAGAAAAAAGTTCTCAGGCACTGATTTCTTCAGTTTCTCATCCTGGGCCTGATGTTGCCCAGCTTCTGCTCCATGTTCCTCAGTTCATGACCAGCTGTGAAGGGAGGTGGACCTCGCCCGTCAAGCTAAACACTTCCTTTGACTCTGAAGGAAAAAAGTTTTTACTTTGTCCATCAATATGCATGTGTTTTGTATATAGTAATTTATTATACTTTAAAAAGTTTAAATCTGTTGTTTGAGAATTTCATATATACATACACATATATGCATATGTATATATTTGAATATATATATATACATATATATATACATATATATATATATAGTGTTTCAATCAAATTCACTTCCCATTCTTTCCCCCTCTAATTTCTCCACTATCTCCCCACTACTTTTCTCTCCTAGCTTCATAGTATCCCCCCTTCTCTCTTTTGTGAGTCGGTTTAGAGCCAACTATTGAAGCATAGGTAGCCTTTCAAGGCCTGTATCCCAGCAGCCATCAGTTGTGATAGCCTCTCAGGTAGTGGTCGGCCTTCACGCGCTCCTTCCCTCTTCAGTTCGGATTTTGTCTTGCTTGATCTAGACTTATGCAGGTCTTGTTCGTGCAGTCCCCCCAGTGTGAGTTCATGCATGCACTGACCCTATTATGTGTAGCAGATACTGTTTGCTACAGATTTCCACTCCTTCTGGCTCTTACAACCTTTCTACCTCTCTTCTGAGATGATTCTTGATCCTTGGAAGAATGATATGGTATAGATGTCCCTTTTAGAGAGAAGCACCCCATAGTGTTTTATTCTCTGAAAGTTGACCAGTTGTGGGTCTCTGTATTCATCACCATCAACTCAAAAAGAAGCTTCTCTCATGCGAGCTGAAAGACAGACTAATCTATGGATATAAATGGAAGAACTTACCGGACAGTCTACTACTATGTCCATTTATCAGAGTAACAGTATTAGGTTCTCTCCTGAGAACCTAACCAATCATAGATCTTAATTATTCCAATTTTTAAATCAAGTTTTTGAATTGGCATACAGTATAAACATTTTATTTTTATGATGGTGGGGATCAAACCTAGGGCCTTAAATATGCTATGTAGTTATGCTACCATTAAACTGTGCCCCACAGACCCTGGTTATTAGTTATACGTTTCAGATCATCATTCTCTTATCTTTTTATTACCTCCTTCACTCTTTATTTCCTTCCTTTTCTCCATCCTCCATCTTTATTTTCCTCCATTCCTTACCATGCACCTATACAGCACTTGCATTTTTGGATACCTTCAGTTATAATTATGATATTTGTAAGTACAGAAAAAGATCTCTAGAGCTGGAAGATGGCTCAGTAGTTAAAATGTTTACTCCACAAGGACAGGAGTTCAGATCCCCAGCACTCATGTTAAATAATTCAGTGTGATGTGCTTCTGTGATCCCAACCCTGGGAGGTGGCAGCAAGAATATTTCTCGGGCTTGCTGGCTAGCTGGTGTAGCCAACTGATGAGCTGTAGGCTCAGTGAGAGATCCTGCCTCAGAAATATGGTGATGGAGAAATGACACCGGACATTGATGTTTGGTCTTCACAGCAGCATGTGCACATACATGACCACCCATATATACACCATACACATACATGCATGTATACACATGTACATGTATCTGATGTGGCTTGCATCAGTTCTTTAAAGAAGGCACCACAACTAGGTCTAAGAGAAGTGTTGATTTAGTTATCTTTGGTTGTTCTTAGTGCATAGATCAAAGTGACCTCTAAATGACACAGCGATTACTTATGTCCTAACAAATGTTCTCAAATGCCTGAGGTATTTAAAAATACTGACCTAAAGCGGCACATCCAGTTACCATATTTTCAGGAATAATCCACAAACTTATTTTTAACGAGCAGCCTAAGCAATGATACGACCTTCTTCTGATTACATATTCAGTTCTAGTGGAGCATGAATTAAGGAATTATGGTTGCTATTCCACCGTTCCTTGTTGTAATTGTATAAATAAGGAGAGCAAAGGCATTATTGCATAATTCATCTTAAATGCAATGCAGTATCTTAACTGTCTTGGCAGTGGACAGCCACTGAATGTTGCTGATTGATGAGAGAAGAAAGGATAAATGGGTCCCAAGAGCATATTTACCAATACAGATGGTCCCTTTTGGGTGATAAAATCAGAGGAAATGGAAGGTACTTACACAAAAGAAAAGAAAGAAAAACAAAAAATTTAGTTTGTAACATTATATTTTTGATTGTTTTAGAATTCCATTTTTAGATGAATTTCGCACTTGTGTGAATTTATGAAAGGCAAATTTTGACTTCCAGTATTTTTTTCTCTAGCTACCCACTTAGTTTTTCATTCTCCCTTTTTCTAAACAATCCCATTGTGTTAAAAATGTTCTGTGCAACCCTGCATTTACACAAGGAATGCACTGAAGAAGCAGGGTTGGAACTTGAGGCTTTGTATCATCACAAGTGTCTTTCATAATTGCCTCCTGCATATACTCACAGTGAAATTATTCTCAGCAGGTAGCTTGTCTTCACAGTTGCTCCATGGAACTTGGATTAAAAGCACTAGAATAGACAAATCAACAATCCTGCTTGCAAAAGCAGATTATAAGATACGAAGACTGAGACATAACAAAATTCTTCAAATAAAGATCAACACGAAGGTATCAACATCCTCAAACATTCACAGTGTGAGGTTAGTTTATCAAACTCATTCATTCAGTCAGTTTCAACATATGATCACTGTACTGTCAGTGTTGTTCTAGGATCCAGGGGAGGGGTGTAACACTGAAAGAGATACAGACGCAGGGAAATGGAGGAAAGACATAATGTAGATCAAAGAGTCCTATTAAATAAATAACATCTTCATCAGATTAAGATGAGCATTGTGGAGACATGTAGGGAAGGGAGTAAAGAGTGATAGAATTTGGGGGTATTGCTTCACAATTCTAAGGATGTGACTTGCTAGTAAGGGATGATGGTCTGACCGATAACACCAACATCAGACACAGCTGAATGTAATCAAGGGTCCTCCCTTGCTCCTTATCTCCTCAGGTTCTACCCAAGGTCACATCTCTTCCTCTTTTTCTCACCTGCTCTACTTTTCTGAGCTCTCCTTACTAAACAAGCCTTCATTTCATGGTTTGGACTTGTTTTCTTTATGGTTTAAATATTGTTTCTACCAAGCAAAGCTCACATTAACTCTTGGTTCCCAGTGTGGCAGGGTTGGGCAGTGTTGTCTAGTGGGAGGTGCTTGGGTTAGAAGGACAGGGGTCTCATGAGTGGATTTTACTCCTGTATTGACTTTTTGGCTTTTAGAATGAAGTGCCTGGCTTCATTCTAAGGGTGGCTTGTAGTTATTAAGCAACCCCATCCTTTGTATTTTTTCTCTGGCAGTGACTGGCTTGCCCATTTGTCTTCTACCATCAATTGAGTCACTGGGATGTCATCAAGAGAGGCTAAGTAGAGAGTCGTGCCTTTCCTATCTCTGAACTGTCATTCAAAATCGCTCTGTATTTTTTACTTTGCAGATCACCTAGTCCCATGTACTCTGTGCTAGCCATGGAAAACATACCAAAATTCTTGCTCTCTTTCCTTTGGAAGACAAACCTTTCCATGTGTTTGAGTAAATTCACTTTTCTCAAAGTCAATAGTAACATCCTTTTATAATTTGTTTGCCTTTAAGTGACTCTCTATACATAGCAAAATACTTCTTTAAGTATCTTCCCAACAAAGAAAATCTTTTAGTGTATGTGTGTATGTGAAAGAGACAGACACACACACACACACACACACACACACACAGAGAGAGAGAGAGAGAGAGAGAGAGAGAGAGAGAGAGAGAGAGAGAGAGAGAGAGGATTTTCTAAGTCAATAGACATTTGTTCTCATTTGGATAAGGCCAACAACGTAGGCTGAAAAAGTATTATTTTTATTTGGTCATATTTGCATAAAGAGCAATATAAAATGCCAAGAAAATTCTGATCATATCTTCACAAACTTTGTACTCATCTTTACCATCTGATTACTTATTCATGCTAATATAATTATTCTCAAGTTCTCTTTCCCTGCCATATAAATCTGCATCATTGGATAATTTGATAGTTTTAAAATTTTAACACTTGTGGATAATGGGCTGTGCTGCCCAAATCCCCTCAGCCAGGAAACCCTCAGTAAAGAAAGTTTTCCCTTTTTACCTACATTTACGCCTCATTTTCTGAGCAACCTGAATCCAAATGGTCAGATTAAAGATTGCGATGGCTCAGGCCTCTGCATCCTTAGCTATCTGGGAAGGGTCACCCCGTTTTCAGAGCTCCATGGCTCAGGTGCACTCATAAGAATTATCTACAGTCCCAGTTTTCCCTCTGCCCAATGCTGTCTGCTTCTTTTCCCTTGGAGGACTCAGTCACCAGTGGTTTGCTTGATGACTGCACATCAATGTCAGTCTTAGCGACTTCTCCAGGAAGATCATCTGGAGCACACCTTATCACCTTTCTCTGGAATATTCTAGGAGAATATGTACTCCTCTCACAACCTCTGGAGTTGCCCAGATCTTTTAGTCCTAGTCTTCTGTGCCTCACTTGGCTGCTCACCAATTTTCTGGAATGTGGTGGTACCATTTTCTCCCAGGAGGAGCCTCCTTACAGCCTTCTTCCCTGTGGGTTGCCCGCTCCTAGCTTCAAGGATATGGCAGGAGACTGAAGATTGTTAGGCAAGGAAAGATATTACAGCTAAATATGTTTGAACTCAAAGTCCAAAAAGAGAGACACATTTCCAGAGCTTTGTCAGTCCGTCTCTCTCTCTCTCTCTCTCTCTCTCTCTCTCTCTCTCTCTCTCTCTCTCTCTCTCTCTCT
>NW_021604633.1:9642318-9679483 GCF_004785775.1 Grammomys surdaster | reverse complement strand
CAAATCCATGAGTGTTAGCCTTAACTGATACAAGAAATTTCCAGGTAACACATTGGCATAGGTTTAAACTACCTTGATAATTACATAGATAACTGGATTTCAGAATAAATTCTTGGCTTAGCTCGAGTTTCCATTACTACCATGAAATACCATGATAAAAAAAAAGCAAGTTTTGGAGAACAGGGTTTATATGAATTACATTTTTATATGTCTCTTCACTATTGAAGTCAGGACAGGAACTCAAACAAGGTACAAACCTGGCAGCAAGAGCTGATGCAGAGGCCATGGAGGGGTACTGCTCCTGAATTTCTCAGCCTGGCTTTCTCAGGTGTACTTTTTCCTTTTTTATTGGTTATTTTATTTATTTACATTTCAAATGCTATCCCTCTTTCCAGTTTCTCCTCTGCAACCCCCCTATCCTATTCACCCCACCTCCTGCTTCTACGAGGGTGCTCCTCCACCCACCCACTCACTCCTGCCTCACCACCCTAGCATCCCCTATGCTGGGACATTTAAGCCTTCACAGGACCAAGGGCCTCCCCTCTCATTGATGCCAGATAAGGCCATCCTCTGCTATGGGTCCCTCCATAGTCCTTGGAAGCTCTGTCTTTGTTTTTTTTTGTTTTTCGCTGTGTGTGTGTTTTGTTGTTTGTGTGTGTGTGTATGTTTTCTAGACAGGGTTTCTCCATGTAGCCCTTGGCTGTCCTGGAACTCACTCCGTAGACTTGGCTGGCCTCGAACTCCAAGATTTGCCTGCCTTTGCCTCCAGAGTACTAGGATTAAAGGTGCATTCCACCTCAGGCCCGCATGTTTTTGTTTTCAAAATCTCTCCTACACTGTAAGTATCTTCATTCTGAAACTTCCATAATGTAACTTTTCATTCTCGTGTAGGAAAACCCTACTGTCAATCAAGATGATGTCTAAGATGGTGCTGAGGCAGTTCCCAACTCCTGAGCATAATTCCAGTGGGCACTGGCCCTGAACTTGCGTTAGTCAGCAACGCAATATACAGATGCATTGTCTTAGTTTTCCTGTTATTCAGCGATTCATGTTCAGTTGTGCCCAAAAGACAAATGAAAATTCCCAGCCAGTGATACTGATTTCGGCATTGCCTGGTGCCATATTTATTGTGGAAAAATTGCAGCATACCGAACAGTTGAGGGTGGCCATGTTAACTGAGACCTTTCCCCCTTACCGTTTTCACCTTTACTTGTATGTGTCGCCTCAGTTCTCAAGCCTCCTGTGAAACTATTTTTGGTTTTAGCTTTAGCTTACCTTCAAAGTCAGTTGTCATTTATCTGTCTTGTTTCTCTGCCTCTAAACTTGTGATGTTGTCATCTCCCTGAATCCTTTTGTTTTTGTGGACTTACACTTTAAAGAAAAAGCTCCCTTGTTTGAGTGGGTTTTAGAGAGAAGCCAAGTAAACACATCTTCAGTGCACTATATTTAACTCTGAGTTGTCCTAACAGTTAAACTTTCTGTAACAGATCTAATTTTGTCATAAAATTGTAGAAAAGTCAAAATTATGAAATATCGAAACTAATTCCCAAGAGTATTCCGGGTAGCATTAATATTTTGGCTACTTTGAATTTAAATCAGTTTGAAATAAGAGTAAAGAGGATTTTTATAATTCCATATGAAATATATTAAAATAGCATTTTCACTATAAGGATTTTAAAATATAGCATGTTATCCTATAATTTTTTTTTTTTTTAGTCTTTTCTGGGTAAATAGTTGCTTCTTACTCTCAAACCTTCTAAGTTAGAAAAACAAGGAGAAAAGAATATTTTCCTCGGTGAGCTTTTTCTTAACATTAATTTATATCTTCTGTGTCTTTTTTTTTAACCTCAGTCTTTGTCAGGTGATAAAGTAACTTACTTTTATAATCGTGGATACATTTTGTATTTAAAGATGATGAAATGTGCCTTTCTTATCAGCAAGTCAAAGAGTTAGCTAAAGTACATTTCACTCTTGAGCATTGATGGGCAAGCCCGAGCAATGCATTAGCAGAGACTGGAGGATGCACATTTATCAGACATGTTGTAAATGCATAGCACTGTTTTTAACTGTAAAGCAATATGTACCCTCAAATGTGGCCGTTGAAGCTATTTTCCAAGAGCATCTGATGAGCACTAGGAACTTTTTGTTTCAGAACAAGAGTTCAAAGTCTCTTTTCTTTGAGGGGTAGGAAGGCGCTGTCGATAGCTCAGGGCATTGACAGCGACTTGGATTTGCTTTCTAGTCACACTTATTTTTTTAAAGTACGAAGATAAATGCCTCCACAGGAAGTACAGGGTTGGCATGATCTTTAAATATTTTAAAAATGTACAGCAAGATTGAGAGAATAATGAGGAAATATATAAAACCAAACTGATACATTAATAACTAATTCAAAAACCTTCTTCCTGAATTATTATTCTAATCTCCAATCATTACACTGACTGTATTGTGTTGACTTTGACATTTTGTGGTCATTAATGGCCTTTTACAAAATTACACTGTGTTTTTCAATTGTTTGTTAGTTTGCCATGCTAATGAAGTAATTGAATAGTTATTGAAATGCTTTTCCTTTCCTTTATATATACTGATTAGCTTCAAACCTGAATGCCTTTGTCGATCTCCAAATTTGTTCCAAACTTGAAAGTTTGGATGTACTGACTGCCTTCTTTTGAAGACTTACAGGAATATCACTTCTTTAATGTGACTTTCAGGAACAAATTATAATGAAAGAATACTTTTCTGTGACAAGCAAAATCACGCTGGTACTTATCATGTCAATAGTATTATTGTTAGATATACCCATAACAACACATGCTAAGTACCTGAATCACATCTTAAGTTGAAACACACACCCCTACACATGGGGTGGAGGGGAGAGGAGAGAGAGATGAGAGAGAGAGAGAGAGAGAGAGAGAGAGAGAGAGAGAGAGAGAGAGAGAACTTTTTTTTTTTTACCAGCTTCTAGGAACACAAACATGGCCTAGCTATCTTGAATTGAGTTGAGTGAGAGTTGAGTGAGAATAGAGAATACTTGAACTTCCTGCCTTTGATGAAGCTTCCTGGTGTGCCCTGGAACAACCATTCAATCAGCCACAGGACAGCTGCATTGCACACACTTTGTGGTTGGCTGGTATAAAGATTATTATAGTAGAACCCAGTGTATACAGCAGTTTAGACAGGAAAATATATGATACTCTTAGGAGCCATGAAGGCTTGAGTACTGAAGAGTGGTGCTGGTAGGCTGAAAGGGGTCAACCCTGAATGAAAAGTGCCTAGGGATGGAGAACTTCTGGTATTTCTGCAGCAATGGTACCACGTTCTTAAGACCCCCAGGTCTGAAGTTTAGAGGCTGAAGGGTAAATAAACAAACTCCCATGCACATTGTGGCCGTGGGATTTCAAGCTGAAGAGGAACATACACAGTGGTTCAGTAACAGAGCTCAGAGTGGTTCTAAATATTAGGGCCTGACTTTTCTTTCTCTACGATTTCTTTGTTGGGCAGACACCACCATGAGCATATAGACAAGGAACCCTTACCCATGCAGACAATAGCCCTGGGCCCAGAGCTCGACTGGGAAAAGAAAGGACCTGGAATGGGTAGATAGAACTCTCTCTAAATGAAAGATGTGACCTGATTACTATGAAACTAAAAATTACCTTGAAATTAAGTGGAAATGTGACCTGGTTACTGGTTACTAGTAACACAAAGTCACAATAATGAAGGCTTAGCATAAACAAACAGTTATGGCTAAAATCCAGGAGGAAGTGACACATTTAAGAGTGTGCTCGGCACTTTATCCATTCAGTTACCCATTTGTTTACTCAGGGCAAGTTGTTTGTTTTTTTCATGTAATGTAATGCATGCTACAGGCATAAATGAAAGTTGTCCCTCTCATGTGAGTGTGCTCTGTGTAGCGTGTCCATGTATGTAATTGTGTGCGTCTCTGCAAGTCTAGAAGCTGGGGTTTGATGTCGAGAATCTGCCTCCATCACTTTACACTTTAGTTTTTGAGGTAGGGTCCCCCATTGAAGCAGAGATTTGCCATTTTGGCTAGATTGACTGGGCATCGAACTCTCAGGATCTGTTTATCTCTGAACCTCCTTTGCCCCAGCACTGGGGATCCAATTGCTACTGCCGAGCCTGGCATTACATGAATTCTGCAGGGTCCCTATTCATGTTTGTGTAGCAAGCACTTTACCTGCTGAGACATCTCTCTAGACCCACAACCTAATTTTTAATTAAATGCAAACTTTTCCCTTATTAATGTATCATGAGTCCAACAGTAGGATCCAGAGATAAAGAAAGTAGCTACCATTTTGTGTGATATGTTCAAAAGGTATATTACAGATATGCAGGACACTATTATGTTGAAGGGCTTGAGAAAGGAGCTCCTGAAGCTGAGGCTGTAGAGGGAAAGAGCAGAAGGAGGGAGGGAGCAGGGCCATTGGTTAGATTACAGAGAAAGTGTAGAATCAAAGATTCAACAGCTATCAATGCATGGTACTTGGAGCTATTCAAGCCTCCGTTTCCTCCTGGTTGAGATCAGCACATTTCTCACTAAGGCAACATTATACTGGGATTACACAAGTTAAAAAAAAGCCATCTAGCATAAAGATGGTGATCACAGTGATCATATCGCCATGCCAAGGTGGTTCTTGATTGAAATTGATAAGAATAATAAACGCCTACCAAGCCTTGTATTTAGTAAAATGGTGTCTGATGAGGGAGTCAGAAGGTGGGTCACACAGGAAAGTATCACTAAATTCAGATTTAAGTTCCCACTTCAGTAGAGATCCTTTAAAGGAAAAAAAATGTGTAGGTGTAGTTTAGACTACAAACGCCTCCCACTGAAGAAGTAGTTCATGTCCTGAAAGGCCAAAGATCTACATCCCAGTTAATTTCTTTCTTCCCCTTGGTCTTGATCTCTGCTCTCTTTCTATAAACATAATCTGTCTCAAACTATCCTCGTGGGTTCTCTTGGCCTTGCTGCCCAGGACTGCTGTTTTTGATGCTCTTTCTATCTCTTCTATGCTATTGCAAAGGACCAAGAGGTGACAAGTCATCAAGATTGCCAAATATGAGTCTTCCCAGAACTTGCTGACTTTATGGTACAGTGTTATGAGCATCCTTGTTTCTCTCATTATTTCTTCAGACTAAATCTTTTGTCTTCTGCATTCAAACCGGTGCAGTAGGACTGGATGCTGCTAGTTCAGCACCTTGGTTAGGAGCAGGGCCCTGGAGTCAGACTGTCTGTGTCTGAATTAAGCTCCATTATTCATTCATTAGCTGTGGGGTTTAGGTAGTAATTAACTTTACTCAGTCTTCCTCAGTGGTGACAATTATAAGTACCTAAGTTGCTGGGTTGTTATGAAAATGAACTTGAATAATTTAGATAATAGAATCATCTCTAGTGTCTATTATATAAAAATGTTAATGAATATGATTAGACTATTATGATGGTTAATCTTTGTCGTCATCTTGTATGGATTTAGAATTGCCATGTATGTGTACCTATGGATGTGTATTTCCAGAAAGGTTTAACTGAAGAAGGAAAACCCAACCATTATGCAGTGTTTGCATCCATGACAGACTCGAAAGGAGAAAACAAATATGATGATTCATTCTTATTCGCCTCCTGACTGTAGATACAGGATTACCAGTCTCATGCTGTTGCTATAGTATTCCTGCTAGGATGGACAATACTTGTAAGAAGTACTAACCAAAGTAAACTTTTCTTCCATTAAATTGCTTTTAGTTAGGTAGTTTGTTACAGTAACTAGTAAAGTTACATAACTAAGGTAGACACTTAGTACTAGGGGATGGGGCTGTTGCTGTGACAACTTGAACCTGAATGTGTGGTTCACAGGCCTTTGGAATGGATTTATATTAGGCATGTGGAAGAGTCCAGGCCTGTACGTTAAAGAAACTGTTCGATGCTGTAAGCATAACCAAATGGTTTATGTGGGGGCTTAGAAGACCAGAATGTCAAGAAAAAGGTGAACAGTGGAGAGCTGGCTTATGACTCTCTCAAAAACTAAGCTAGAGAGAATCTGTATTACATTCTGGCAGAGAATCTGGATGCATTCTGCCTGTATCCAGACAATCTGGATGCATTCTGCCTGTATCCAGACAATCCGGATGCATTCTGCCTGTATCCAGAGAGTCTAGACTCATTCTACCTGTATCCTGAAACTTTGAGTGAGGCTGAATTAAAAGATAGTGGTCTGATTTCTCTGAGTGGAGAAAATTTCAAGACAGCATAGCATTCTGGAATTTTTATGGCCATTACTGTTTGCACTTACTCACTATCTAGTTTTTTTTTTTTTTTTAAACAGAACTAAGTTACAATGTGAAGTTTGGCAAGTAGATGGATGTAGGCAAGTGTGAAGTTTTCGAAGAGAAGAGTACAGACATTAGAAAACCTTACACTCCTCTGGGACAATAGGAAACTTTCTTCAAGGATAAAATCTCCTTCATGGAAGGCCATCCTGGGAAAATGAAACTTCATCTGAAAGGAAAGAACTTCAGCAGGGGATGTTGCTTGTGAGGCTCCCCACTCAGAGATCTGCTCAGGGAAGTATCTCAGGGCCATCATGCAAAGGCTTCTGAATCTGTGTTCCAAGGGACATGCATCTGAACTTGGTAGCAGAACATGGTGGGTGTCACCCACATGCTGTTTTTATTTTTTTAATTTTTAATTTTAAAAATGTGTCTTTTATCTCTTTCTCTTTATGAGATTATAATATAATCATATCATTACCCTCTTCCTTGCCTTCTCTTCAAATTCTCCCATGTACCCCTCCTTACTCTCTTTCAAATTCACGCCCTCTTTTTTTTCATTGATCATTGTTACATGCATTACAAACACATATACATATATACTCCTAAATATAAACTGCTCAGACTATATAACTCAGGGCTGATCATTTGGGCTACTGAATGAACAATTGCTATGTTCTCCCTTGGTGAAGATTATTTCTCTCAATATGACTGTTACTTAGTTGTCTGTAGTTCTTTGTGGTATTGGTTTTGCAGGCATAAAAGATTCGAGAGTGAGAGGTCATGGAAGTTTTCCATGAGGTTCCAGAAAGCAGCTTGTGGCTAGCCAATGCATGGCAGGGTTAGACTCCATGAGAGGAAGCCATTAGGAGCCAATCCCAAGGCTGGACCCATGAAGCTCAAGCTGCAGTTGACTGTAAGGTTTTGGTGATGCAGGCAGGGCTGACAGACATCTGCCAAAGGTAGTTGAAGGGCTATAACAGAGCCAGCCTAGGAGAGAAGCCTCCTGCCTTGTAGGCAGCAGACCTGAAGGGGTGACAGACTGGGCCCTCAGCATATGATCCAAGAGAAACTTTTTCTGCCATAAGCCACTTCTTATCATGTTTACATTTACAGCAATAAATAAAGTGACAGTTGGACTGTTACTACTTGTTGCTCCTTCCTACGGGAAGAACACACTTCCTTCTCTATCCTACTCCCCAGAGATAGGCATGGCAAAGTGACCTGCTCTTATTAATGAAATGGGTATGTGTGTGTGTGGGGTGCTGATATATGTGACTTTGAAGGGCAGGCTTTTATAGTCAGAGCATCTATCCAGAGATATTTCAGAACAGCTGTGCTTATGAGTCCAGGAAGCAAGACACCATGAAATAGACTGGTGCTTCAGCTATTAAAGGCCAGTTTCCTGGGGAGGAAGAAACCTTTCAGAGGAGGAAGGGTGTCTGTAATTGTGCATAACAAAGAAAGTGAGTACAGATTTTATGATACTTGCTTGTCTATTGCTATTACTGATTGTCCTGATATTTGCAAACCTTGTATTATACAGTTTTTGTTTACAAAGAGAAAAATTTACAAAGAAATATTAGGAAAGCAAGGTTAGTAAAATTTATCACCTGACCGTTTTGAGTATGGACTTCAGAGAAATGACGTTTTTCTGAACCACACACCATGCCCTGTGTTCTGTTCTTCTATTGCCTTGTTCATTGAGCCCTCATTTAAAACATCCCGGAAGCCGGTATAAATTTAACCAGCAGTGATTGGTTGGTATTTTTAATGTTAAAAATGTTCTGCCAGTCATGAGCAATGTACAAGCTTTTTATTGCTATTATTCGGGTTAGATGAAACAATGTTTTTATATTTTAAATATAAACCAGTATTATCATGACTTACCATAAAAAGATAATGATATAACAGAAATTAAGTCACTTGGTGTTTTGAAAATATTTTGCAATTATATGCAAATATAAATAAAGAACCGGAACTCATGATATGTAAACTCCGGACACTAACGTTTTTACAAATATTTCTTCATAAAATTTTAAAAAAATATAGTGTTTTCAATGATATGTAGAAATACATGTCTAAAAATCTGAATGATCAAAGCTGTTGCAAAACAACTTTGTATTAATAATCACTGTGAAACAACAAAATATGTAACAAAATATGTTCTGTCTTGCATCTGTCCTTCATATCCCTATCTCTCTGTATGTGTAGGCCAGAAGTCAACCTCAAGTGTCATTCCTTAGGTGTCATCTACCTTGTTCTTGGAGGAAGTGTCTTCTGGCTTGGGGCTTGCTGACTGTGGTCACTGGCTGGCCAGGGAGTCCCATGGACCTGCTTGTCTCCGTATCTCTATTATAGAAATGACAAATGTGTTCAGTTATGCCTGGCTTTGGTTTTTCCTTTCCTGCCTCCATAGAGGGGGGTGTGATTAATCAGGGAGGATTAACCAGGTTTCATTTCTGCCAGGCATGCACTCTACCAAGTGAGCTAGCTCCTCAGGCCAAAGCACACTGTCTAAAAAGCATTTTGATAACAAAATCTTGCTAATACATTCATCACTTTTGGGGAAATTGACCTTTAGGAATGATGGAAGGTATTGTAGGATGGTTCTCTGATCCATTATAAGTCTCTTTCCCATGTCTTTCTCTGGTACAGAGGCTGGGAAAATAAATAATTGAATTGAAAATATTTGCTGTGCTCAGAGGTAGAAAACTTACAAGGAAGGTCTCAGGTTCAATTTTTAGCACTATAAGAAATAATAGATACAATGCAAGAAGTGTTTCTTCCAGATTTCCTTGCAAAAAAGGATCAGTCTTCTCTGGTAGCATCCTACCTCAGCGTTTAGTGAGATGAGGCTTAAGCCTATTTAGCATTTTGGGGAAATATTGGCTTTCTGAATGCATGTGCTACCTATCTTATGTGTCCTTGACTCACAGGATCTTTTTGTTTTATTTCATCTAGAAAGTATATTTAATGGCTGGAGCAATGGCCATTTTACTACAGAAAAAAGCTCTGCAAAAAACCCCATAAAAGCTTACCTCGGAGCCAGCAAACCAATACCAAAGTCTCCAGACCTAAGATTAAACCAGAAAAAAAAAAATGATTTTGCCAAGTTACTCTCTACTGTTATTTATTTTTGTTTACAGCTTAGTAAACATTAACTTTTATAGGCACTGAAAATAGATGAAAAGGTACTTCAAATTCAGACATCTCAAATTGAAAAATGAACACTGAGTTCAACTTAAACATCAAAGAAAATTCAGTGTTATTGTCTTAGTCATTTAGGGTTTTACTGCTGTGAGCAGACACCATGACCAAGGCAACTCTTATAAGGACAACATTCAGTTGATGCTACCTTGCAGGTTCAGAGGTTCAGTCCCTAATAATCAAGGCAGGAGCATGGCAGCAGTCAGGTAGGCATGGTGCAGGAGGAGCTGAGAGTTCTACGTCTTCATCTGAAGGCTGCTAGCAGAATACTGGCTACCAGGAAGCTAGGATGAGGGTCTGAAAGCCCACACTCATAGTGACACCCCCACTCCAACAAGGCTCTACCTTCTAATAGTGCGGTTCCTTGGCATATACAAACCGTCACAATTATATAGAACCAAATGAAACTTTAAAAATAACATTCATTGCTTCACTCCTTTTCCTTTGATTTAATTGTCATAAAACTTACACATGTTGTGTCAGGAACTGTGATTTACCTACTAAGAACATGTAAGTAAATTTAAACATAAATTTATTTTAGAATATTATCTTGTAATATTAGCAGATTACATATAAGGTATGTAAATCATCTTAACATGAAATATTAATAGAAATGGATATTAAAGCTGTTCAGTTAAATGAAATGCACCCGGAAATATCTACACATATGTGAAGACTTCTCTTCTCTTGTTTCATGAATCAATATCTTGTTTGGTGGCCTGCTAACAGGAGCATAATTACAGCACGTCTCTTGTCACGTGACCTCATGGGGTTCAGAGTATGTCATAACTGAGCAATGGCTTGTGACTAAACATGACCACGTTCCACGTACTTTTGCATAAGGAATTACTGAGTGAGCTAGATGGCTCCCTGAGATTGATTCTAGGGACTCACCTGCTGAAAGAGGAAAACCAACTCCCTCGAGTTTTCTTCTGACTTCCATATATGTATTATGGTGCAAGTACCCCCCTTTCCTAAATAATTTTTAATTAAATAGGTAGATAGATAGATAAATGTAATTATGTAATTTTAAAAGAAAGAGATTGTTTAGAATAGAGACAGCGTATCTTCCAGTTTTTATTGAAAGTTTACCAAAGGAATGAAATCCTTAATGAATCTCATTACTGCCTCTATTAATGCTCAGCACTTTCCCTGCAGTAGGAAATTCCTGAGCTGTAGAAACCCATTGTTGCAGACCTATGAACAGATTAAATCGAGGAAAACTGTCTATTAATCCCCCAGAGGAAGTATTAGCAGCAACCCTGAGAAAAAATTATTTTAAAAATGAGATGAGTTCTAGAAAAAAACAAAACAAAACAAAACAAAAACAAAAACTGTACTCTGTGAGGCCTGGAACTTTCATGAAATGAACCATGAGTGTGTCCAAATGTTTTTCTTGATAACAAAGGAAAGCGCATCTATGGGGAAATGTTACAGTGGTTTTGGAATCCTCTAATTTGCTTGCTGGGTTGTCTCTTGGCTCAGGAAACTCTGCCCTTTTTGCTTAGGGTATTCTCCAAAGAGTCATAGACGTATAGTCTGACTCAGTTTCCCAGCTATTGAGGAAACGCAAGTTGAGGGCTGCCTTAGAAAGCACCCTAGGAATTCAGATGCACCTGTTCTCTCTGTTCTTGCTCTGTGGGAGTGCTGTCCTTGATTTTGGGTCCTTAGGATTCACCACTTTCACCCTTTCGTATATTGTAATACCTAGAGTAAAAGCCAGGTTTGGGGGATACTGATACTCATACATATTTGGGATCACTGTAAGCAAAATGACCCTAGAGTACTCCATGGCTGTAGTAGACTCTGTAAAATGAGGGTCCCCAAAGCCAAAATCCACTCCTGAGTGCTTAAGATAGTGATCAATGCTTGTATTCTTACTACTCAGGAGACTGAGACTGGAGGATTGGCCAGTTAAGGCTAAATGGTGGGTGGAGTGGGGCAGAGGGGGAGGGAGAGACGACATCCATCTTTAGAAATATATTCTGGCTAAATTTCATACTCTATTACTTCTAAATAAAGTGCCTCTACCTTTTCCATGGCACAGTGCAAATTCAATATTCAAAAAGTGATTCAGAGTATCTCTCATATTTTTCTGCACATAGTGGGTGTGCAATTAATTTTGTTGACATCATAATAAAGACTCATTTCATTCAATAAATAATGATTTTTTCAAAAAGGAAACATTTTAATACATGTATGCTAAACAATCACAAAGAGGCTCTGCAAGGCTGCACACCAAAATAAAGGCACAGAGTGCCGGGTTCCAGCCTTGTGATGCAGCAGACACACCGAAATAAAGGCACAGAGTGCCGGGTTCCAGCCTTGTGATGCAGCTGATAACCCTGGAATCTCGCCGTTGTGCTTTTTGCCCACGTTTCTCATCTTGATTGTGTCTTTCACTAGAAGAAGAGTGTGTTCTCATTTGGAGGATTGCTTGCTGAACGAGTGGGAAAGTGCCCAGAGCAACAGTAAGCCACAGGAAGGCTGTTAAGCCTTGTGTTAGTGGGTGGGTGGCATGGCCCCTTAGGCCATGCCACAATATTTCACAAAATACAGTTTACAGAACTTTCCCTTTAAGGACAACTACAAAAAAACTACCTTGTCAATCACCATCATCATAAACACCTACTGCCATTTTTGCTTCAATAGGCACTCTTTCGACTCTTATTTCTCTGGTAATTTGAGAGGTTAAGTATGTCTTTATACTTCTGCCGGGAATTTGTATGTCTTCTTTTGAGAAATGTCTGCTCCATCCATTGTCTATTTTGACAGAGCTGTTTTCTTACTGTTGGATTGTTTGAGTTCCTTATACGTCTTGGATGTGAGCCTACAGGTGGATGTTCCTTTTGAATATATTTCCTCCTGAACACATGGATCTCTAACTTCGGTCTGTTAATTGGTTTCTTTGGCTTTGCTGGAGAATTTTAGGTCAGCGTGATTCCATTTATCTCTGTGTTTAATAGTCTATATTTCTTGATTCCATCCAAGAAACCATTTTCCAGGCTAATGTCACAGAGCTTGCTCTTTGTTTTTGTTTGTTTGTTTTTTGTACATGGGTGTACATGTGCATATGTTTCTATAGATGTGTTCATGGATGTAGAGGCCAGAGGACAACCTTGAATGTCATTCCTCAGATGTCGTTCAGCCTTTCTTGAGACGGAGTATCCCACTGGCCTAGAACTCCTCAATAAGCTAGGCTATTGACTCCAGAGATCTGCCTACAGGACCTTTCCAGCATTGAGATTACAACCAGGCACCACTCTCCCAGGCTTTTCCTACATGGGTTCTGGGGACTAAATTCAGGCCTTCTGCTTGCAAGGTGGGTACCTTAGCAAATGAGCTTCTTCCTCAGTCCCTCCTGTATTTCTAGAAGGGACTTTTTTTTACAGGGGAGGAAGGTTCTAATGTTAAAGTCTAATCCAGTTTGTAATGATTTTTATGTATGCTGTGCAAAATAAAAACAATTTAATTCTTCTGTAAGTAGACATACAGTTTTGTTTTTGTTTCTTTAAATACAATTGATGGTAAAAAAAAAAACCTACCTTTTTCCTGTTATGCATTCTTGGGAGTCTTGTCAAAAATAAAGTAATATAAGTACTTGTGTTTAATTCAATGCCTCTTATCCTCTTCTCAACATCAATGTTTGCATGCTGTTTTGATCATAAAATCTTTATAATGTATTTTCAGTTCAGGAATTGTGACACCTCTGGATTTGTTCTTTTTGTGTAGGATTACTCTAGTTATTCGGGGGATTTGCAGTTCCAAACACATTTTAGGTTGCTTTTATTGATATGTAGAATTCTCAATTTTGATAGAGATGGCATTGAATCTGTATGTTGGTCACGTCAGATAGCACAACCCCAAGTGATCTCGTAACTCCTCTAGCTCAGAAGTGCAGGCTGTCATGCATCCATCCAGTCATGTCCTCTTTACTTATTATGGCTTCTTTACTCTCTTCATAAATGTTTCTACTCACAAGAGAATACACATACACATATACACATCACAGAATCACATGCACACACAATATTTATTTGTTTATTTACACTCTAGTTAGTAGCAGAATATCATAAGAAAGTATGAAACTCACTGGTACAAGTGCCACTGTAGTGATGGGCACAAGTCACAAGTCACTTATCTTTAATGTGAAATGTCAAAGAGGAACCAGTAAATGTACCATAGCACCTTATAAAACGATATTTTACTGTGACACCAAGATGTTAAATGGCAAGGGTAAAGTCAATGTGTTGTTTATTATCAACAAAGATGTTAACAGCTTAAAATAGCCTTTCATGAACATCAAAAATCATGAGTGATTTAGGCAAGTGTCACTATAGCCATAAGGGGAAAAAAACTATATAGAAGATACACAAAATGCATAAGAAAAGATAAAAGCACACAGTAAAGGAAGTAATCTAATCACAAAAGAAGATGACAAACATAGGAATGAAAGAACAAGTGGGCAATTTATTTGACTATAACTTGGTTAAATAATCTAATAAAAATTCTAGTCATTGAATAGATGGGCCCAACTATATGGTCCCTATGAAAGACTCACTTCACCTTTAAGAACATATTTAAGCCAAGCACACAGGTGCATGCTTTTAATCTCAGCACTCAAGAGATTGGTGGATCTAAGAGTTCAAGACCAATCTGATCTACATAGAAAGTTCAAGGCCAGCCACGGCTACAGAGTGAGACCCTGACTCAAAAAATAACCAATTAAAAAGTCTTTACTTTTCTACTGCTTGATTATAGTACATCATTGCACAGGCTTGTTTTGATAGAATCTGCATAGAGAACTTTCATCTTCCAGAATGCTGATATTTACACCTTTCCTCAGGTGTGCAAAGTTTTCTGCTGTTATATTTTAAAATAATCTTTCTGGCCCATTCTCTGCTTTCCTTCCTTCTCTCCTATATATCAGGCATTTGTTCTTTCGATGCTATTGCATAAATCCCATAGATGATTTTCTTCGCTTTCTTTCTTTTGGAGCCTTTAGGCCTTGTCCTGAGCTTGTCTGTGAGCAGGCTGGTCTAGGGATTCACTGAGTGCTAGACACATTCATGTTTCTACAGGGGACAAGCATCAAATATTCCTCTTCTGTCATCTTTCTTTTGTCTGGATCCAATTAGCTTTTTTAAAAAGAAAAAATATCTGTCTAATCTTATTTTTTCATTCTACATACTCCTGAAGTATGGGCTGTACAGTATGACTTTCTGTAGAGAACCACTGAACATAAAGAAGAAGAGAGCAAGCTTTCAATGCAGACAGGGACAAATACTATCACAGATAGACATTAGTATCAACACTGCAGAGATACAGTATGACACTGTTATAGTCTCTTGGCTACTTAATATCAAGGGATGGAACTTTAGGAGTTACAATTCAGTATTTGTTAGAAAAACAGGTATAGTCCAATAGGGAGATAACCTATAAAATAGCTGGCCAATGCTTCTCAAAGTTAGTTTTCAAAACAAAAATATCTGAGAAACTCATGTCCAAGAATAGCCTAAAGAGACATGACAAGTATACCATCCTAAATAGAAAAGGGAAGTTATGTAAAAAGTAATGAAATATGGCAAATCATTTTAGGTTCATCCTGTCTGATTAACCATTTGCTAATTATAGGCAACATACTAAGCTAGTGAGAGCAGATCATGGTAGTATTATTACATGTGATTGGCCACACTAGAATTCTACATGCAGATTAAATATTCTTTATCCAAAATTGGTGTGACCAGAACTGGTTTAGTTTTTTATTTATATTTTTTTAGATGTTGAAATATTCACATAATTATATTTCTTGGTGGAAGAGACTGAGTCTAAATATGAAATCCATTTTTCTCATATTTCCAAACATGTAGCCTGAAGTAATTTCATTCAATATTTTTAGGATATCTGGGTTTTCACAACAACCAGTTAGTTATATGAGGTCAGGTATGGAACTTCCACTGCTCCTGTCACCGAGACAGCTAGAAACTATTGAGACATGGGAATATTTCAGATTTGGAAATTAGGGATGCCCAATACCCAATGTAGTCTTTATTTCTCTTCAAATCTAAAACTTTTCTTTAAAATAAAGCCTAATAAAAACACTGAAAATAAAAAAGGATTACCCAGTCTTTCTAGAGCTCATTTGAGGAGAAAATGAAGCCAGAAAAAAAATACAGAATCAAAAAGAGTATAATATAGGCTTGAACAGAGAGTGTGAACTGTTAGAAGGAATTATAATACTTTCTTTAAATTATAACTTAAAATATGTGAATTAGCAGTAGCAACCAGCAAGTTCTTTCTCTGTGTTGATCCTGAAGTCTGTACTAGAATGATAAAGAAGAATTCGGTCTGCTATAAACTATGCATTATGTGGTAGAGGTAAATAATGTTAAATTAAAAACAGCCTTCCCAAAATATAAGAGCAAACTCCATTTCAAGTTACACTGTCCACACTGTTACACACATGTCTATTTCATATGACCACTGAGCTCCGAGAAATGTATACTTTAATGAATTTTAATCGCACTTTTCTAGAAAGTCCTTTTTGAGAGATGATAGAGTGAGTTGTTTCTCTTGGAGTTGGTGGTAGGCAAACAGAAACGGAAGGAAAAGGTAGAAGCCCTGGACACTTGACAAAAGACTCCATTTTGAAAGGCAAGGTGTGGCAAGTTACTAGGTATTTATCTGAATAAATCTGAATAATCTGAAAAGCATGTCTGAAAGTGGCTCAGGCAACACCAATGGTTTCATCATTGAGGGTCCGTTATCAAGATTCGTTAACAGCTTTTCTTCTATGGTCATGAAGTCAAGCTGTTGGACCACTTGAAGACATCATTAACAGAGTGACTTTTCTTACCAAGACTGGATCTCCTACAGGTTCCTGATCTCACCCTGCTTTCTTGTCTTTTACAAATATAAAGCTAACAGACCACTCCCACTCCTGGGGAACAAATTTGTGATTGGGGTAAACTGCGAGGGTACATCTAGCTATCGTAGTTATATCTGCTACAAATGCGGAATGATCTTAAATGACACAGAATATATAGCCCTCACGTCGTCCCAGGCTTATGCAAATCAGTTCTAGAGATGAACATTGCCACTACCAGACCTTGCACAAATCATGTTCATCTCATAGTCTTGGGCCCTTGAGCTGAAAATGAGGGTACTGGGTTAGGGCTCTCTGGTTCTTTGGGTGTGTGTAATCTGTGAGCTGGTTGTGTTTTAGCCGGCACAGAGGAAAACCATAAATGCACATATAGACACTTGCTTTTATTGGTCTTCAGATCACTGTTTTTTTTTAAAATTATAATTATTAGCCTTTTTTTTGACTGAGCAGCTGTTTAGCATTAGAAAAATATATTCAGGATTAGCCTTTTTTTATTAAATATTTAGCGTTGCCTACTTTACAAAGCGATTTACAGACATTAGCAATATTAGTATAGACAAGTTATAGCTGTAATTTCTTTTCCAGTCCCCAAGGTAAAATACTAAGCACTGAAGACGCCCTCTAGGCAATTCCCGAACCCACCAGTGCCTCCTTTCTGCCAGGGCGGGTTCCAGAGCAATGCTGCTCTCCTTCGGCAAACCTACATCATACTTCCATCATCATGTTTCCTCACATTTCCCATTAGGAACAACAACAACAACAACAACAACAACAACAACAACAACAACACCCAAACGCAGCAGCATTTTCTTTAAAATCCCTCCGATGATGAAGCTCCCGCTGGTGTAGGGATGCTCTAGGTCCTGCCCCACGGTTCTCGGGTGCTCGGCTCCCTACGATCTCCGCGGCCAGGCGCGCACCTGAGCGGCCGGGACTGGAGGGCGCGCAGGGCGAGGCCGGGGCCGCGCTCCTCCTCCGCACCGGCCGGGTCCCCCGCCTGTCACCTGGCGCCTTCCGCCTCAGTCCTTCTTCCAGGTCCCCGAGCTTCACCAGGCGGTCCTCGCTTTCCCCATCTTCCCGCAGGCCCCTGCCCCTCTGCCTGCACGCGTCCTTTCCGCGCCCGCACGCCCGCCGCGCCCCCAGGTGTCCCTGCAGCCCGGCCCCGCCACCTCCCTGGCCGCCCCGCCCCGCCCCGCTCCGCCGCTCCGGGGCTCGAGCCCGGCCCCACGGTCTCCCTCCCACCCCCGTCCCCCCTCGCGCCCCTCCCCAGCGCGCGCTATTTTTAGCCCGTCCTCCGCGCGCCGCCCGCTCGGCGCAGCTCGCCGCCGCCCGCCTCCCGCACGGCGCGCAGCGCCCCAGCCTCGCGCGCCCCCGCCGCCCGCGCCCCGCCGCGCCCCGCCGGCAACTTTCCCTCCCCGCTCGGCCTCCTGCCTCGCCATTCCCTCCTGCGCTGCGGAAGATGGCTGTTTGGAGAAAGGGGCGAAGTTAGGGGCTCGCTGGCGCGGGGCGGAGGAGGGCGCGCAGCCTCGGCGGGAGCGGGCGGAGGTGAGTGGCACCGCAGCCGGGGCTGGCGCTGCCCGGGAAAGCCCTGGGAATTGGGGGCCACGCGTGCTCCGGGCGCGCCGCGGCATTCCCTGTCGGGCTCTCCGGGTTGGCAGCATCTCTGCCGGGACTTCCACGCCACTTGCTTTGCATCTTGCAGCCCGGAGCTTGGTGGGTACCATTGTCAGAAGTTGGGTGCTGGGTGGTGGTTTTGGTGAAGACCTTGGCATTTGGCTAGGCAAACCGAGGCGAGGGTCGCTGGCCAGATTTTTACCTCGCCCTCCTACGCCTCCCCCTACCCAAACACACACCCTATTCCTGTCGGAACCAAGCTATGAATGAAAAGTTTGTACTGCCAACGTGTTGCTTGAGGGGAGAAATACTTAGTGGGGTACCTTTGATGTTTGGAGGGGCGCTTCAGTTCCAAGTCAGTACAGGAGAGTACTGGGTTTCCAGAAAAGTTCAGGAGATTGGAGGATGGGAGATGAAGCAGTGCAGTGCCCAGTGGATGAATCTTAAGCTCATTAAGGTAAATTGGGGGTGTCGCAGTGGGGATGGGATGCAGCGAGGACAAGGGGGCGTTCCCTGATCCCTGATTGCTTAGCTGGTAGCTTGGCTCTGAGGACATCACCCACTTGTCGGCAGTGAGAGGCGCTGGTGTCAGAGGCCTGTGTGTCTGTGGAAGACACTGGGACCGAGCCGCCCTGCAGTTCCAAGGCACCCTGGCTTTGCAGTTCATGTGATGTGGTCTTGAAGACGTCTCTCCTGAGTGAGTTTCCTAGGTTCCCATTTCAGGGAATTCTGTCACTTTTGTTTTCCCTGTCCGGAAGGTGTGTGTTTTCCTCTAAGAGGAACTTTCAGATTAACCGTAGCATTTTGAAATCTGTGAGAAATACAGTATAGATACATATACATATCTCACGACTACATATATTATGGAAACAAGATACAAAGGGCTTATAAAAGTTTCACTCATACCAGAAAAGAAGTGAAGAGCTAAATACCTCCCTCAAAGGTTTACTGCTTATGCAACTGAATATTCTCGGTGGGCTGAAGAGAGTAGAGATTAGGAACTCCGACTCCTTGGAGCATGTTCGTGTTTCCAAACCTTGTAGGAATTACTGAAATCTAGGAAAACCGAGTAAGTTCACTTGAATCCGTGTTACAGAAAAAAACAACCTGAAGTCTTTTGACATTTGAAAAGGTCTAGATGTTATTTTCTGATGCCCCAGAAATCTTTTTAATTCTGTAATTAGTAACAGCACAGAAGTTGCAGTTAATAAATGAGGGCAATTTAAAAATCGTGTGTGGGAAAAGATACATTTTGAACTACTCTTTGGTACTTTGGATGTTTATTATGAAATTAATGTGGCTGAAAATTTGTTGTTTTATATATTTGTTGTTCAGTAAGAATAAATGGTCTTTCTTATCTTTTGAAACCACTGTTCCAGTTTGGACCAGTTTAATTACACAGACATCAAGTCATTAATGTACCTTCTGGAAACTATTCATTTTGAAAATGCTTACAGACAGTATTATATCCAGAAAGAACAAGTACGTTAGTTGTGCAGTTTGCCATTTCCCCTCATTTATGTTGGCTGAATGGAGCAAATCTCAAGAGGAGAGGCATTTACTGTTAACATGTCACATGTGGGAAAAAGCCACCGGTCTTTAGATATGCTTCACCTGACAAACAGGTGCATGAGCAGTGGAGATCCTGAGCCTGACCTTTGATGGGTTACTAGCTAGAGGAAGAGAGTTCTCATCCCTGGTTTGTTCCTAAGTTAATGATCTTTACTACAGAGTGGACGTTATAGGTGGACATTATAGGTAGACAGAAGGTATGCGGGAAGAAGTTAAGAGTTTGAAATGAGGTGCCAGTTTATAGACAGGAGGCAGATTTTTCTTTTTACTTCAGTCTTCCTGTTCCTGTCCCTCTGAAGTGCAGCCTATAGAGCTGCCCTGGGATTGTCATACTAAATTATCATCATGATAATGCTCCTAAAACTGAATGGTGATTTTTATATGGTTATGATTGTTTGTGACTATTTTATTATAGACTTCATGAAGTTATTCTACCTGTCCATAATTACTGTGCACACACACATGCACACACGCTCATGCACACACACAAACATATGTACACATACACACATGTGCACTCACTCACATGCTTCTCTTTGAGGGTTCATGGAATTTTAAAGCTTAATCTTTAAATCTTTAAATCATAAGGCTAACTACAAGATAAAAAGTTAACTACATTAACGAGACCCGTAATTCATATTATGTTAATATTTTTAATCTAAGGGTATATTAAGTTTATATGATCTTCATCTTTATTAGGGTGATTTTATTGAATTGTTTAAACATTACAACATATTATGCTTTACACCCTCTCAGAAGGGAATGTGTATGTTATTCTTAAATAGAGATACGGAAAAATAGCTAACAAGGAGAGTCATCCGAGAAGCATATGGACATGATAGAATTCTTCCCTATGCAGCATCTGTACCTGCTCATTAGTGAGTAGTGAGGCTGGGCACATGTTTTCCGTGATTACATCCAAATGTGGCTTTTTTTATTTTTACTTCAATTGATTTTTTTTGTTTTAAAATGTAATTTATATTTATGTTTAAGTTGGTAGGGACTTTTACTGCTTGAAGTCCTTTTCCCCTAGTAAGGATAGCATGCTTAATTTTATTATAAGCATTCACAGATATGTGTAATTGTTTCCAGGTTTGTTATTCTTAGATTTCTTGATAATTCTACAACCCACCACACACACACACACACACACACACACACACACACACACACAGAGGGAGAGAGAGAGAGAGAGAGAGAGAGAGAGAGAGAGAGAGAGAGAGAGAGAGAGAGAGAGATAGGTTGGTTATGGAAAGAGGCCGACAGGTAAATGAATAGACCCAAGATGATACACTAGTGGACTTGTGACATTAAAGATAGTGATATGTATTTATCACTTCTTAATTACAAGAGCAAGCTACTATGACAGTATCATTGATGTTGTCCCTAGATTTTCAAGCCTCGTTTCTACAGGTGTATGGAACAGATTTTGAGTCATTTGTTACAGTTATGGATAGGGTCTTGCTGTTCGAGAAGTCTGACTCTGGCTCCTAACTTGAACACAGAGAAGCCATCACACTATTCTCTAAGTGGTATGCATTCGTGCAGGTTTGCCATAGCCTACATCTTGCCGTGACTTCATTGGCCTTCTTTCTCAACCTCATAATGATCCTCTCTTGATCAAAGCACCCTTGGGTTTATCAGCTCACGTACCAAGTGGAAAATCAGCAGTGAGGACAGTCTTGATGTGTTTTTTGAGAAGAAAGAATATTCCAGAAGTCAGTAATGGAACACCTACCCCAGAGCCAGATGTTGGTCAGGGATCATGCAGTATGTATCAAGGGCCTGTCCTCCCTCCCTCCCTCCCTCCCTCCCTCCCTCCCTCCCTCCCTCCCCTCCTCCTGTCAGTCTGATGCTTTGGTAAAACTCACAGTCTGATGGGTGTGAACAAGATGTTTAATGGGGAAAAAAAACCTCACCATTTTTATTCTTTGTAGACTTTGAACCTTGATAAATAGTCGTTACTAAATGAAAACACACAGCTACTTGTTCACCTTTTTCCTCATTCTGTGTTCCCTCTATCAAATCTCAGCAGAATTTTCAACATAATTGTGCACATGATTTGCAGCAGCCAAGGTGATAGACTTGTGCTATTGTGCCGTTAGATTCAGAAATGAAATGTATTATCCAGGATACAGAAGAAAGCATTGCAGTTTCATAGAAAATGAAGTCTTATGTAAGCGCACACATATCTGTTGAAAACAATTCTAGTTTTTTCTTTTTTAAAAAAACTAAGAAGACAGCACCAGACACTTTCTATTAAGTTAATATATATTTTTTTACTACTCCTTCTCCTAATTGCATACTTCGGAGACACTCATCTAAATGATTTCCAACATGAAGCACAGGGCAACATTTGATGACACATTGTTGACTGAAATGGATTTGGTTTACAGCCTTAAAGATACATTCTCTTACCTGTTGAGTGATGCATCAGGCAGAGGATATCAGGATGTTCTAAACTGATGGGTGTTGATACTGCTGACGTGGTACTTCCAATTTGTACAAACACTGTTATAGCGAGGAGGTGAGTATGCCAACTCCTGGAGAATAGTGATAGGCAGCATCTTCAAGACAGGTTAAGATTTGGATAGGTTATGTACCATGGTATTTAGTAGCAAGTCATGAAGACTAATGTCAGTTAATTTAAGTACTAAATACATTTATTAGAGAATATTGATCATCTTCATTTGCTGTTGCTGCTTAACTCTTTGCACTGATTTTATCAGCTTAAAACAACCTGCATTCCACACAGTTCAACTAGGCCCTATAATCAGCGCTCTCTCTCTCCCTCCCTCCCTCCCTCTCCCTCCCTCTCTCTCTCTCCCTCTCTCTCTCCTTCTCTTCAGGACGTGGTCAGGGCTGCAGTTTTATCAGGGGCTCAAATGGAGAATGAAAAGCCTCTGACTCTCCTTATGTTATTAGCATTATTATTTTCCTATAACTGTAGGACTAAGGTTCCATTTTCTTTCTGTCTGTCAGCCCCAGGCTATCTTGAAAACTGCTAGACCCCTTTTGCCAGGGAACCCCCTTACAGGAACCCTTACAGCATGGCAGTTTACTTGCTCAGAATATCCATTTTTCTACTTGGGAAAAAAAAAAGCAATATGGTATGGTATGATTAGTGACATAAGTACTACTTTGCCCCCCCTCTATATATGCATACACACACACACACACACACACACACACACACACACACACACAGAAGATTTTGGATCCCCTGGAACTGGACTTACAGACAATTGTCAGCTGTCATATGGATTCTGACTAGAGACTGAATCTGGGTCCTCTAGAAAAACAGCTTCTGTCATTAACTACAGAACGAACTAACTCACTCTCTCTCTCTCTCTCTCTCTCTCTCTCTCTCTCTCTCTCTCTCTCTTCCCCCCCCACTCACTCTCACACATACACATTATACTAATATAATGCAGTCAGCAGAGTGACATCATCACTTTGCAACATTATGCTGGTTCTACTTGTATTTAAAGGAGGCCATTGAACAAAGGCACGACTCATTTGAGGTCACCTTAAGATGTCACTACTACATTTTCTGGCTCATAAAATCTCTAGTACAATAAGTGGACCTGTCCGAGGAGAAGCCACTCTCTCAGGAGCAAAACTTGAAATGCCTTCTCAGAACTGATTCTGTGAGATGTTTTTGCTGTCACCACCCATACCCCAGCTTTTGTAAGGGAAGTTATGTTTTTAAGACAGGATTCTCTGTGTATACATAAGAATGAGGTTCAGTTATCATGACAAGAAAGAATGACATATGTTCACTGCTGAAGGAAAGAGGAGGAGGAGGAAGGGAAGGAGGAAGAAGAGGGTGAGGAGGAAGAGGGGGAGGGAGAAGATCCCAGAGAACAGTTGTTTAATAGTATGTTTAAATTTGACCAGCTTAGGCCACGTGACTGGAGTTGTGCTTGGTGATGGTGGTGGAGCCCCACAATGGAATGATGGTGGTGAGAAGAGAATGAAAAATCTTCTTGCAGATAAATCACTATTAGTGTTAACCTAGGAACTGATTTTATTCACTTTAAATGTTATTTCACATGCAGAAGGCTTTTAAGGGATTGGGTCCACTAATATTTTCAAGGATCCAGCACTATGATTTGGAGCTTACAGCATCGCCTTCTAAATTCTTTCTAGAGAAAACAGATCCCAAAGACACTTGGACTCACCATACTGTCTTTGGCCTAAAGACAATGGGGTGCATTTGCTATGTAGGAGTTTCAGGCCTATGGAACACAGCCTGTTCACTTTTCTGGGACAATTTGATTCAATCTAGACCTCTGCTCTGGCAGCCTGCCCCCACAGTTTCTTCTTCTGCTTTCTTTCTCACCTCCAGGTAAAGGGAGAGTTTGAAAGGTTAACTACCTTGCCCAGGGTCATTCAACTATGGGTGGCATCGGAAATTGAATGCAGGTCTGATTTCAGAGCCCGTAGTCAGAGCCCACATTCTGTACTCACAGCAGTAAGTGAAGTCTCCGGGGGAAGCTGTTCGTGCACACATTGAAGTGTGCCTCTGCTGTAACTGCTCTTGGGGTCCGTCATTCACCTTGAGAGAACTGCACACTGGAAGATGCTGGTTAAGGATACAAGGGAGAGCGGGCGCTGCATCATGCTTTCTTTTATTTTCCCAGCAGGCAGCACAGATTATAGGTCTCTCTTAGATCTAAAAGTAAGAATAGGTGGAGGCTGTTCATTTTTTATTTGAACTTTCCATTTTGGTTAAAATCAAAAGCTCCGAGTCCATCCCCCCCCCTTCTGTATGTAGATTTCTACTATTAAGTTAAATCGGGGGACATTATGAATTCTCACTGCCTCTTTGGCCATAGGGTTCTTTCTATAGCTTTTTCAGATGCCACTGTTTTGATCTACTTGAAAAGTCTATTGAGATACTCTTCCTTTGTTCTTCTATTACTCGGCTGTCCTTTCTACTCTGTGGTGCCTCTGAATTCTATTCATAGACATTCTGCACCTTTTTTCTATTTTATGTACTTAAATCTCTTCTTTAAATGGCTCTTGTCCCCTTGATCAGAATCATTGGCCCAGATCCTTTTCCTGCTTTCCTATGAGATACAAGCTTGGTGGGGTCCCTGGAAATCACATACATACGAGAAGCCTTTTCCTGGATACTTTAGTCAATCTGCAAACATTTAAAACTGAATATCCCAAGTTGGACTGTGTTAGACCAGGCAAATGCCAGTGGACTATTCTGTGGAGAGCAGGTTGTTGGAACATGGTGACTGTCTCACCCAGGTCCAGGTGTCTATCCTTCTCAAGCATTGCAGTTTACAAAGAGGAACTGTGAGCTACCCTCAACTCAACTGGAGAGGACAGCAATATCCTAATCCAAATAGGACTCAGAAAATCTTGAAATTAACTTGTTTCTGTATGTAAGTTTTAGTATTTTCATTTAGAGATACAGCTGTAAAAGGCTGAAGCACCCTGCATGACACTGTTTTGTTCACAGACCAGACCTAATGCCTTTGCATGTTAGACTGTTGCTGTTAGCAAGCCGTTTGTGTTTTAGGTAGTTGGAAACAGCCAGACTGAGGGAGTTATCAACTTGTAAAAACGCAACTGTCTTGTTTCCCCGAGCCGGGCATTTTCAAGGCCAGTTTCCTGGGATTATGTTATGCAAGCGTCACACCATCATGAGCTGAGTTTCTGCCCTTTGCAATGAGAGGACTTTCATTTTTTTTTTCTGCTTCCATTCACAGTCCATTTTCCGACCAGAGAGATCAAGGTCTTGTTTTGTAGCCATATTAGACTTTTCCTCCTCTGCTGCTTTGTTGGGACACTGTGCCCCTTAGGAAGCTGAGCTCCTGTTTGCTTTCCCTAGGGGTTCGATGCATGTACCATCTCCCCTGCCCCCGTGACAAATTCTCTGATCACTGCAGGTTCTCCTCATCACAATCTTCTCTCCAGAGATCCCTAGCAGTACTCCGTGATAATAGCTGAGGAACTGAGTTGTGTTAATGTTTAAAGCCCATGGTAGAAGCTACTGCATGAAGAAACTCTTTACTCCCCCCTTCTCTTTGTACAGACGGCAGCATTTTCATTTTTAAATGTAGCGATGCATTTAATGTACCTGGCACTGTACCAACATCCTTGTAGCCTCTGTACTTTTTCACCGCTCATTCTATGACCCCCCCCACCCCGGCCACACCTTGATGGACTTGCTTTCCCAACAAAATGCGACAGGAAGAATGAGCTGGTTTTGCTTAGAATACTAACCTGTACTGTGTGAACTTGTTATCCCTATGAAGTATTTTTTTTTGTTAAGTAGGTGGTGGTATAAAATGTAAATGCTTTTTGCTTATAGATTTTAGGAGTTATTAAAACCCAAACCCAGTGAACAAACACTGAATGTGAGCAAGAGAACAGATGAAGTGAGAGGAAATGGGACCGAGTGATGTGGCATTTGAAACAACCTGGCCAGCGTTGGGTTTGGGGTGCAGGATGGAGCCTTAGATTCTGCTTTTCATTTCATATCTGTGTAAGTTCAGAAAATATCCCTGGAGCAGTAGTTTAAAAACAAATAGGCAATATTAACTTCAAGGCCCTGATACAGGGTCATCAGACTCCATACACATCTGAGACCAAAATTCCATCAGTCAGCAATCCACTGTACATGCTGTAGTTTTTGTTGTTCTTTTGGAGATTCTGGCTTCTGTGTCAATGAGCAAAGTGTATTCAGAGATGGCTGGAGAATAAAGTGTGTGGAGATGTGATGTGTCACCAGTGTGCTGGATGCTGACGTTCACGCCTGCTCTTCGGTAAGGAATTCATCTTCGTCTTTCCTCTGATCAGGCGTTTGTGTTGTGTTTTGTTTGGTACAGATCAACCTTGCCCTGGTTAACCTGGGACTCACTAAGTGGCCCGTGATAAACTTGTAGCCACTCTCCTCTGTGCTTAGATTTCAGTTGTGAGCCACCCCAGCTATTACGTGACCTTTGTCTGGTATGACTGAAACACAGATAGAAAACATGGAATGTCTGCTCTGCAGCACTAACTTCATTTAAGTTCTTATTCAGAAATCAGTGAAGACAGATTTACAGAACCTCTGTAGATTATCGTCTCAATAAAAACGTATAATGGAGAAAGAATTCCATATTTGACTCATGGATTTGCGTGTGATTTTCTAATTAACACATTTTACATCATGTTCTTTCTCTTATGGGCATCAACTAGATTGAAACTCTCTAGGCCAGAGAGTGCCCAGCTTTACTGCTTTTCACAGCTGATGCCTAAATAATGTTGTTTGATCTACCAGCTCTTTATATGTTTATATTTTTTATTGCTCTGTGAGTCCATGAGGGTAGGGTAGTATTTTATTTTATTTTATTTTATTTTATTTTATTTTATTTTTGACGGGGTTTCTCTGTGTAGCCCTGGCTGTCCTAGAACTTGATCTATAGACCAGGCTGACCTTGAACTTACAGAGATCCACTGCCTGTGCCTCTCAAGTGCTGGAATTAAAGGCCCGTGCCACCACCACTTGGAGTAGTACATTTTTAGTGTGAGTGACTTTTTGTTGGTTCTTTGTAAATTTTACATCATGTACCCCAATCCCACTCATCTCCTTCTCCCCATTCCCTGTTACCTGCCCTCCACTCTTCCACCCTCCCTCCCCCAAAAGAGACAATAAATCTCACTGTGGAATCTGTAGTGTGTCACAGTGTGTCCCACACTCTTTTGTCTATACTTCTTGGTTTGCAAATGTTCATTGCAATGACTCCTTGGTCTGGTACGAGTGGCTTCTGCTACTCTATCAATACTGACTCCTCACTGGGGCTCCTCTCAGGTATCCTGTTGTTGCCCTGTGTCATGGAGATCCTGTAGCTTTGGATCTGTAAGACTGGCCCCTTCATGTACTCCAGTAGTTCATAGATGGGGTAGATGTTGTGGTGGATCAATTAAAAGCACAGGGCCTGGGATATATCTGAGCTGGTCAGACCGATGCCTTTCCTGCTCTCAAGCCTTTGGGGCTGGCTCATCAGCAACCCACTCCCCCACATAACAGGGCCAGTTCTACCTTGCTGCCCAGGAGAGGTGCAGAGCTGTTCTCTCAAGGGTTGCAACTGGTGAGGGTTTGGGCCAGCTCTCCTGCTCTCACGTCCTTGGAACTGGCTTTCCTGCCCTACTGTTGATGGTGAGGGATTACATAGGGGAGGACGGCATCTCTTCCTCACCCGAACCACCACCCAGCAGACAAGGGGTGAGTCCTGTTCTCTTTCACTGGCTCCCAGAGGGTGGGCTCTTGCCACCAGGGTCAGCTCTACTGTGCTGCCCAGGCAAGGTGCAGGGCCCACTTTCCTGAGTGCTGCAGCTAGTGAGGGGCAGGGGCAGCTTTCCTGCTCCCATGACCCCAGGGCCGGGTCTCTTGTCTGCCCCAGGTGGTGAAGGGTGAGGGGTGAGGAGGGTATCACTCTCATGCCACTTCACAGGAGATGAGTGGCAGGACCCGCTCTCCCAAGCTGATATCCTTGGGGTTGGTTCACCTGCAACTCCTGAAATGTGCAGGGCCTGCTGTCCTGAGTACTGTAGCTGGCTAGGGGTGGAGTCAGCTCTCCTGCTCTTAGGTCCCTGGGGTCAGCTCTGCCATGATGCCTAGGTGAAGGGTGGGGTCAGTTTTGTACAGCTCTCAGCCATCAACATGTTCTGGAAGGCAGCCCAGACCAGTTGGCCTTTGATGGTAACAGGCCCCTGATGCTTCAGGGCCACGGACCCAGAAGTGGTTCCCCAGTAGTAGCATAGGGCAGCATCTTACCATTGTCTCAGGTGGCATCACTGGTTCCTCACATCAGGCTGTTCCTCCCTATCCTCCAGTCTCCAGTTCTGCCTCTCTTCATCGTGCCCACATCTTTCTGTTTCTCTTTCTCTTCCATTTGTCTTGCTCTTTTTAGTGGCACGTGGGGTCTCTAAGTGTCTGGGGTCATCTTAGAAGTGATCTCTGGAGTGTTATGTCCCTCTTGCACATTATGACACCGGGAAGAGGTCATCTCAGACATAATCTGTCCAGAGCTTCATGGCCCGGGGCCTAGTGGGCTAGCTCCCTGTCCAGGTCCCGTGGCACCAGTCTGGTGGTCATTCCTTGATTGTTCCTCACCAGGCCCACCTGAGGGGCACCATGCAAGGGTTGTTTGTTTCAGGCTCATCTCTAGTCTTCTAGTTCTTCTAGTCTCTGGCCGGAAGCCTGTCTGGCCCTGTGTGGCACTGCACTAGTGGTCATCAGGTTAATTCACTGTCCAGGCACTCTGGATAAGTGGTCATCTCAAGCTCCCCCTTTTATGAAATGTTAGGCTACTAATCATTCAGATGTTCATAAATCAGAACACTGAGCAGAGACATAGCCTCTCCCCTCTCTGCCACCTACTGACACACGTGTGACACAGCGACCACACCTACAATGCCTCCAGAGGTAGGGCCCAGTGTAATCGTAATGGTTAATATATGACTCACCCATGAAATGTTGTTAGTAAATGTTCTAACTGGCTTAGTGCATGCTATTTAGAACTCTTCACTCCTGGCCTGCTCCTGCTAACAGGGGTGGGCACCAATGCTCTTCTATAGGACCTTGTACGTATCAAGATCTATATGCATGCTTCCCAAGACCCAAGCTAGTTGCCACATGTGTCTGAGAAGCAGCGATTATACCCAGTGGGGGACAAAGACTTGAGTCTATTTCATTTGATGTAATTATTACTCTCATGTTTTTGGTGGACAATCATACCCAATGATAATGCCTTGTTTCAGAATCATTTGTTCATTTATTCAATACTATGACTTAGTCTTTGGCAGTGGTAGGCTGTTGTTGTTTATGTCATTACTGGATGGATGCATTCTGCTGTATTACTTTGAAAACTGCAACATATTTCTTCAGGTTGCTTTCCTCCTTCCTCAAGTGACCAGTGATGTTGCATGTCACTTTTCCTATCAGCCCCTGTCTGATTTTCATCCTGTCCTTATGAATATGGAGGCCCAGCCTTACTCACCACTTTACCAAAATCAGGCTTTATCACCCCCTTCTCTGCCTGTCTGCCTCTCTCTGTGTCTGTCTGTCTGTCTGTCTGTCTGTCTATCTATCTGTCTGTCACCCTTTCTGTCTCTCTGTTTCTCTCTTTATCTCTCTCCCTCTGTCTGTCTCTCCTCTCTGTCTCTCCCTCTGTTTCTCCCTTCCCCCTCTTCTTTTCCTGTCTTTTCCTCTCTCTGTCTCTCTGCCTTTCTCTCCCTCCCTCTATCTCTCCTTCCTTCTCTCCCTCTCCTCTCTCCTCTCTGTCTCTCCCTTTTTCTTCTCCTCTCCCCCTCTTCTCTTCCCCCTTTCTCTGTCCCTCCCTCTCCCTCTGCGACCCCCCTCCCTAGTGAGCCGGGTTCTCTTATATTTGCTAGCCTCTACATTTTAATCTTTTTCTTTCCTAATAAGCCATTTAAACTTGGATTATCTACATTGCTTTCATCAATACCACTACTTCCACCACTGTCCTTACCTCAAACATCATTGTTTATGCTGTGGTAGCCCATATTTGAGATTATGTACTGTGTTTGATGGTATTCTGAACACATTTACAATTGGTTATTTAGAAATGCCATCTTTGGATAGTCCTTCTCTAGTATTGATTTCTTTGTCTATCATGCCCTTTGACCTTTCTCTGTTCAAGGGAAAAATGAGGAGCATTAAGTGAATTTAAACATATCAGAATTCAGTTGCTACATAAATAATTCCACCATCATAACCTTCCCAGATGTTCCCATGAACATGAAATCAATACCACAGGCTGTCTTGTTGAGAAGGGAAGAGATTTCTTTTTTCAAATGACCAGTGTCTTTCATGCAACTTGTGGGTCTGTGAGAACAAGATTTAGGTTATCGTCTTTCATGCACATGTTAGGCTTGGTATTGAATATGCAGATATTCTGTCTCATCTAATTCCACACAGAGGCTGAACCTGTTATAGAGGCTAACTATGCGGATTAACGGAAGCAAATTCTGATGACATGTAGCGACATATTAGAAATTTCTATTACTTTTGATTTCCTGTTGGCATTTTCAGACTCGCCCTACACGGAAAAGCGTGAATGTACAGATTTCTGCCCAGAGACTTCTCTTTTGTTCAGCCCAACTTAGTCACCCTCAGGCTTTATGGGCCCTCAGCATTTCTATTCATGAGGATCCACACAAAAGCCTCTATCTACACTGTGCTTTGTGGATGAATCACTCCCTCTCCAAAGTCAGTCTTGTGTGTACTAGATTTTCATCTTGAAATCCGCCTTTCCCTCATCCCCAAAAGATGCAATTCCTCTGTATTTTCTTTCCCATTACAGCACCACTGCTCACTGAGAGAACTTGTGGATGTACTTCGGAATAGGTTTCATGTACCCAGAGAAAACCTCAGAGGCCGTCTATAGAATTTTAGACTCCTGCATCCACAGTCAAGATTTGATGCTGTTGTTTCTTTCACCAGCCTCAGAAGATGGAAAACCTTGGCCTGCTTTGTGACTGTTTCCCCAAACCTCCCTGATAAACAATTCCCTTAGAAAGTCCTGACGCTATGTTTCTGGGCCTATGCTCATTTGCAGTGGTCAGGAAGTGAAGGGCTTGGTATAAATATATTTAAAAATCTCTTATCTACTTGTCTGACCTAATTTTTAACATTTACCCACACAAATACAAATGTTTGAGTTTAGTATTATACAGAACAGTAGTGTTTGCTATTTACAAAGTTCAGCAAAAGCCACATCCTGAACTTCTGCACTGACTTGCCTGCTAACTATAATAGTCCTTTGAAGTTACTACTTTTTGTCTATGGAAACAAATGAAATACACCGAGCTTCTATTATATTCTCAAAAGAATAAAGTCAAATATGATAGCAGTTTGGAATAAGATCCATAGTCTTAATTTTTATAGATTGTCAGATCTGAAATATCGAAGTAGTGACTGAAAGGCCATGAAAGTCTGTCCACATCCCAGGGCCAGGGAGATGGCCTCAGAGGGTGAAACACTTGGTTCACAAGGATGAGGAACATAGTTCAGATCCCCAGTATCATGTAAATCTCACACAGACATGGTGGCTTCTGTAATCTCAGCACTGATGAGGCAGAACAAGCAGGTTAGCTAGTCCATCAAAGCAGGTAAGCTCTGGGTTCCAACATGAGACCCTGCTCAGTATCTGGAGGAAGAGCTGTCAACTCCTCCCTTGATAGATGTAGCAGGTGTGCAGCTTGGTCTTTATGTGGGTTCTCCAACAACTGGTGTGGGGGCCTACCAGTGACTCTTGTTGGCTGCCTATGGATCCAGTTCCCCTAACTAAGCTGCCTTGTCTGGCCTCAGTGGGAGAGAATGTGCTTTGATATGCTGGGGTGGGTTGGAGGAGTAGGGGAGGGTGGGATGGGGGAGGGGCTATGTTAGGGAGAGGGGACAATCTGGATGTAATGTGAGTAAGGAAAGAAACTCAGTGTCAACCTTTGACCTCTCCAGGCATGTGCATGTGCATACATGAATGGTCACTCCATACAGGCACCTCATACATACACAGTTGATTCAACTGTAAATATTTAAAAACCTACCTTCTTACTTTAAAGAGTACATACATACTATTCTAAAGACATTTCCATGGTAAAAATACCTTCTGCGCTTCCCCAGGTACTTACCATTTGCTGTGTTCTTCACGGAGTGCGCATCCTAACTCCCTCACTCTGCCATCTATGCCTCAAAGTCTTATTTTTAAACATGTATTATAGCACAAATCTGATGGTGACGAAGACTTTAAGAGTTTGTCTGGAAACGTCTTTATTTCACTTCTCTTTGCATTGCTACTGTTTGATAATAGAATTTCTAATAGCCTTATAGAAATGCTACTTCACTGTTTTCTCATTTGCATAGTATTTATTGGAAGTTATCTTTGTTCATATGGATGTCTGTATGTATACTTATATACCATATGCATGTATATATGTATATATGTATGCATGCATTATGTATGTATATACATATGATAAATGCAATACATATGAATTCAGTGAGTATATTTAAGTGTCCTGTAGGTTTTTTCTTTATGACTGGCTTTGAGTGAATTACTTGCTGTGTCGTAGCTGCACTTCATTTTACTTTATGTTTGTTGATTGCACTTAGATGTGTGGGTTTGTAATTGCTGTCAAATTTGGGGGGAAAAAAACCCTTATGTGATTCCCTCTTCCAGTTTGAGATGGTTTATTTGTTCAGTCTCCATCATGGACTACAGTTGCATCAAGCTTGGTACTGTGTTTGTTTTTCTTCCCATTTCCTCTGGTTTATTTTGATAGTTTCTATAGCTGTGTCTTCAAGTTTTCTTCCAGTAATCGTATGCACTTTGCTTTTCTTCAGCACTGTAAATTTTCATCTGTTAAAGTTTTATTTGGACGCTTTAAAAATCTTCACCACTCTGTTTAGCCATATGAACATATTTAATGGATTTATAATAACTGCTTTGATGACCGTGAGTGCAAGTTCTAATGTCTTTTTAAATTCTTGGTCAATGTTTGATTGACTTCTAATTTTTTTTTTGGTTCTTTCCCTGTCTTTGTATAATTCGTATCGCTCCCTCTTCTCCCTGCAATGGAGGGTATTGAACCCAGGACCCATGCATCTGAGGGAAGCACTGTGTTCTGACTGACCTGAAGCTCTAGCCTTGTCTAGTAATGTTTCATGGATACCAGGCATTATGGCATTTGCTTTGTTGGTATTTTTGTGCCTCTCTAGATTTTCCTCAGCACTTTTTTTTTTTGGGGGGGGATGCAATTAGTGATTAGAAAAAAGTCTGATCCTTTCCAGTCTTGTTTTAAGATTCATCTCTAAGCATTGTCCCCAACACTGCATGAATTATGAGATATTTTTTCTCGCTGTGTGTCTGGCAGGGAGAGGCACAGTTCCCTGGCATATTGCATGCCCTGTACTCTTTACTCTGGTTCTTTACCTGGTCTCTGGGGTTGGGGGTGTTTCCTGATCACCTTTGTGTTGAATATCTAGTGAGGATTGACTGAAACTCTCCAGAGTCTCTGCTCAGCTTTCTTTCTTCTATCATACTTTTTATTGAATGTCAGGTCCCCTGGTTTCCCTAGATTCCCAGACCCTGTCTCTCATGACAGGTGAAGGCAAAGCCTAGATTTCCCCTTTGTTATTTAGAATCCATAAGATGGCAAAGTCACGGTTCTCCTATACTCGATTTCCCCCTTCTTAGGGTTTATCTCATATATTTTTTATTTTGAAGGATTATTTCATGGTATTCAATGTTATGTAATTTGTCCACAACTTAAATTTTTCTCAAACAAGAAGGCAGATCCAGTCTCTCTTGCAAAAATATATTTGTTTAATATTGAATCTGACATAATTTATTGTGCTATTTTCTTTTTCCAAGACAGAGTTTCTCTGTATAGCTCTGGCTGTCCTGGAACTCACTTTGTAGCACTGGCTGGCCTTGAACTCAGAAATCTGCCTGCCTCTGCCTCCCAAGTGCTGGAACTAAAGGTGTGTGCCACCACACCCAGCTTGTGCTATTTTCTATTTTTAATCATTTCCAAGTTTTCTTTAATGAATATTTTGAATTATAAGCATAGACATATATCATGCTTGATGGTTTTATCACAGTCCCTTCCATTCAAAACTATTCTTAATAACTGAACAATGTCGGTAGATGTTTGCAATCCTAACTTCTGAGGAGACTGGGGTGGGAGAACCATGAGTTCAGAGTCAGCCTGGTATATACTACAAGAACCTAATCTTAAAAGACTCCACAACAATCTCCCCCAAATTCCAGACAAGCAAGCAAGCAAGCAAGCAAGCAAGCAAGCAAACAAACAAACAATAAAAAGGCAAGCAAGCAGAAATCAAAAAAATAATTCTAATTTTACTGAAAAACTACTTTGTTTCATATGATACATTCTGATCGTGACCCCCCTCTCTGAGATCCTCCTTACTTCCCTACTAATCAAACTCCATGCCTGTTCTTTCTCATTCTCTTTAAAAAACAGGCACCGCCCCTGCAAAAATACCCCAAACAAACCAGAATTAAAAACAAAACACAAAGAAAACCACACACACACACACACACACACACACACACACACACACACATACACACACAATTGGAAGTCATAAACGCAATGCAAACAAAAGACCAATATGAAAAATAAAAGCCCAAACAAACCAACATGAGACAGACATAGAAATACAATTGAGTCAGTTTTGTGTTGGCAATCTTCTGCTGGGCATGGATGAAACCCCTAAGTGTGGTTAAAACACCCAGTCAAGTGTCATTAGAGAAAACTGTTTTTTCTTTCCAAGCAGGTGTCACTGGGGATAGTCTCGGAATAAGACTAGAGGCTCAAGTCTAGTCCTCCCTGTAGCACTGAGGCCCCTATCTAGTTTGAATTTGTGCAGGCCCTGTGCATGCTGCCACAGTCTCTATGAGATCATATGTACATTAATCCTGTTGTGTTAGAGTGTTTGAAGTTTTTTTCCTTGATGTCATCGATCCCCTCTGGTTCTGGCTATATTTCTATCTCTCTTCAGCATAGTTTCCTGAGCTCTGAGGGGTGGGCTTTAATGAAGAAATCTTCTTTATGACTGAGTGTTCCAGAAGTCTCTCACCCTTTGCACATTGTCCAGTTGTGGGTTTCTGTTCTAGTTTCCATCTACTACAAGAGGAAGCATGTCTGATGAAGGCTAAGGAAGGCACTCATCTATGAGTATAGCGGCATGTCCTTGGAAGTCATGTTCTATTGTTATGTTTCTTTAGCAGAATGGTAGTATTTGGTTTTGCCTCTGGGCCCATGGCCTATCTTGTCTTAGGTTTTTGGCTACCCAAGCAGTGCCAAAAGATGGGCATGCATTCCATCTTATAGAATGGACTTTAAATACAATCAGAGAACAAGTGGTTACATCCATAACATTTGTGCCACTAATGCATGTCACACTGGCCCATCACTTGTAGATTTATTGTTGGGTTGGTGACTACCTTTTTCTTCTGATAGTGAGCAGAGTACCTTCAGTACCATGAACAGTAGTCAGTAAGGTATTATTATTAAGATAATCAGAGATTAGGAAATTAACTTTGTTGAGAATAATAATTTATATATTTTTAAGTATATATGAGATGCTACTCTAGGGCCTGGTGAGATAGCTCTGCAGTTAACAGTCCTGCCTCCAGCCTAATCACCTTAGTTTGGCCCCAGGATTTATGTGATAGGAAGCAAGAACTGTTTCCCACATGTTGTCTTCTGTCTGCCACTTGTATGCCATGACACATGACCCCTGCAACGAATAAAAAAAAAAAGCATCATTATGAAGAAAAGATAGTAGTGTAGAAAAAAAAAACATCATTTAAAAAATGACGGAAGCCAAGTAGCTTTGAATATATGTGAATGAGCATAAAACAGCTTATGCATTACTGTATTTTAAATAGGATCATCTTTTATGGATCTTGTTTCGGGGGTTCTACAGTTCATGCAGCGGCCTCTAGAATGCTCATGTATTCAGCATGTAATGAACTTTGTGCTAGTGAATTACATTATTTTTAAATCTACTTGCATGTTTGAGTGATAAAATATAGCACTGTGAACTAATATGAGAGCAAAGGAACAAAATTCAGGAGCATATCTTGCCATAGTGAGCACATCTTGCTACTTTGAGAGTTTTCTGGCAGTAAGGGCACAATTGACTGTGAGAATGTAAAAGAATCCTTTGAGGTGGTATAGTTCCATATGCTGTGAGAATATGTCAATGATTTTTTAATTCTGTAATTTGAGTTTTTAATGTAGTCATTTGAAAACTAGTTGTTAGGCATGGCAAGAAGACCAGAGTTGCTTTAGAATGCTAAGGCAAATAATTTTGTAAGAAGAAATTAAAATTAACTTTAACTTTCTTCAGCACTGAAATAAATATCTGCACCATGATGCCAAAACTTGTGGCGATGTTATATTGCTGCTTCCAATATTTGATCATAAAGGTTAGATTTATGTACTACTGTAAAACTGAAGCAATATATAAAATAATTTGTAGAATTTTAAACATAGAATCTCAAATGGGAAAATACCTCACTGGTGGGAGACCACAGGTCTCTCAGTGTTTTTTCTTTATTGTCGTCAGATGTAGAGCCTCTTAGGTCAGCAAAGAGCACCTCCTATAGGCTAAGGATGACACTTTTTAGCCTCCTTTGTAGATAGGAATCTCAGCATGTGGCAGTATTCTGTGCAGAGGAAGTAAGTGGATATGATGTTTGGGACGTCCAGGTCTGCCTTGAAAGGACTGAGATATGCAGAGACGTCTCCTCTTCTTTCTTTGTTACTAGAGGGTGGATATACACTTAGTCCATGCTGTGGAGACCAGTGACCAATGCATGGTGAGACAACAGGGTTTTTACAAAGGTCTGGGCCTAGGATAGTGACTTTTTGCTTTTTAGAGTTGCCAAAATAGATTGGAATCTTAACTAAATTGTTACTGGTTTTCTGGAGAAAAAGTTATATGTCTTGTTAGTATTATTTTTTGCATTTAAAAATCCATGTCAATAGTTGATTTTTAAACTAAATTGCTGCTTTGCATATATATATATATATATATAT
>NW_021604633.1:9621170-9642218 GCF_004785775.1 Grammomys surdaster | reverse complement strand
TGTGTGTGTGTGTGTGTGTGTGTGTGTGTGTGTATTTGTATGTATGTATGTATGTATGTATGTATGTTTGGGAAGAAAGGCAAGACTATTAATTCCAGCATTTTGTTTTCTTACAGACACTAAATATTTCCCCCATTTTTGGTGTTCCATATTTCTTAGCTGTTAAATAGCAAAATCTCCTTTTAGTGTCAGTGTTAAATGCTTCTATGTGCTGTTTCACTCTGTCAGTGTCACTCCATTGCAACCACACAGATAGCCCAGAGGCCAGCAGTTTCCTCTGCTGCCTCTCTTCTCTCATCTGCTTTGTGCAAATCTATCATGTATTTTGAGGGTTGTGCACAAATTTAAAGGAATGTTGAACCAATTGGTAATACTGATTGACAGGATATGGCGAGTAAAGATTCATTTCTGTGACCTAGGAGAAGATCTGACAACACTATACCTGCATTTCTCAGAGCATTATGGTGGGGGTGCTTACAGCTGCATCCTTTGGTTTTTAGTTCTTTGCCTCAGTAACTGTTATATTCCGTTGCTTACATCTTGCATATTTTAGTTTTTCTTAATTGCCTATATTTTATGTAATTGAAGTCTGTCATATTCATCTTCTCCAGCAATCACATTTTTTATCATCTTTCTGAGGACATTTCCATTTCCTGCCTTATTTCAGTTCCTGTTCTGCTTTCCTGTGTCTGTTTCTGTGTTACCTTTCTGGCTTGTGGTAGAATTCTGACTTCCTTGCCTCTTGTCATAACTGAATTATTTAATCATCCTTCGTACTACTTACAGAGAGACTTGTCTAATACAAAAAAAATGTTTGTCATAATCCTGTGAGAAACTGTTTTAAAAGTCAGTAGACCTCTCTGAACTTCTGAACTACTCGAAGAATTAGGAGAGTGAGAGGAAGAGAACAAAAGTGAGTGAGGGAGTAAAGGAGTGAGGGAGAAAGTGAGGAAGGAGAGAGAGGGGAAAGAGAGGAAAGAGAGAGGGAGAGACAGAGGGTAAGAGAGAGGGAGGAGGAGGGAGGAGGAGGGAGGAGGAGGGAGGAGGAGGGAGGAAGGAATTGAGAATAGGTTTGCAGATAGAAATGTATGCATGAATGTTTGTAGCCATGTGTTGTAGCAAACAATAGAAAGAATCCAAATATCTACTACCTTTGTAAAGATTTTTAAAAGGTGACATACCTACATATTAAGATATTATTGTACATAATGAACAGAAATGGAATGCTGAGGTTGAATGGGCCTCATGAACAAACATTATGCCATATGAAATAGACTAGGCTTTCAAGACCACATACTGTATGATTCCATGTATGTGAGTGGCCCTGTGGGGAAGTAGGCTGGGGTTACATGGGTATGGGATTTCTCTGGGGAGCAATAGGAAGGCTCTGGTATTAGATAGGACTTACAGTTGGATTAGCTTTGTGAGTATTATTAACAATTGGATTATATAGATTAAAAACTAAATTTCTAAACATATAAACCATATCTGATGAAAAAACTAGGTAATAGAAAGAAAGCAAACTAAACAGCCTGTTAATGAAGAGATTAGCTAAGATATGTCAGCTCAAAAGTTGCTGCTAGATCTAGAACCTGGAAAGCAGCTCTTTTAATTTGAATCTATGTGTATGCCATGTCACATAGTTTTAAAGTTATAATTAAAATATGGCTGGCTGGTTCAGCTTAGGTAAGCAGGTGACTCTGTGGGAGACTTCAGTGCGTCTCCCCACTCCTGTCTTGGTTAGGAGGCTATCCCTTGCCTTTGTTGCTGGTTTTATGTTGACTTGACACAAACTAGAGTCATTTAAAGGAGGGAACCTCAATTAAGAAAATGCCCCCACAAGAACCCAAAGTAGGGTATTTTCTTACTTAGTGATTGATGGGGGAGGGCCCAGCTCATTGTGTGTGGTGTCACCCCTGTGCTCTGTAAGAAAGCAAGCTGAGCAAACCAGTAAGCAGCTGCCCTCCGTGGCCCCTAGTTCCACTCTTGCCTCCAGGTTTCCACCCTACTTGAGTTCTTGCCCTGACTTCCCATGGTGAAGGACTATTCCTTGGAAGTGTAAGCCAAGTAAACCCTTTCCTCCCCCAAGTTTCTCTGGTAATGGTGCTTCATCATGGCAAAGGACATCATGGTAAATAGTAACTTTGTATCTTCCTATCTCCACCTCGTCTGAGACTTCTTTTAGATAGCCTTTTCTCTCCCTTCCTTTTCACTTTTCAGTGAATTCTCAGAGGAAAGTACTTGGTCGATTTTGAGATGATGCTTCATGCAGCTGTTTAGGACAGACTTTGCATTGGCCCTGTTAGAATCGGTGATGTAAGTACCTGAGGAAGGTTTGATTTAAGGTATAAAGTGGATGTTGAAACAGCACTCTCCCAAACAATTTCTTAAGTATGTGTTTTGCTGTTCCAAACAATGTTTCTTTCTTATATCAAGCAATCATTACATCAAAATTCTTATGTTAACACTAATTCTACTTTGTATTTGTTTTCTGTACATTGGTAAATAATGGCCGATTGATGTTTTCTCTTGGAAAAATGCAATTATCCTTGCTTTGAAAAGATTCCTTCTGTTTTTACCTTTGATATTTTTACAGGGAGGCATTTCATTTCTATCATATGGTATTTCTTTTGGGATCCAGTTATTAGAATTTGTGGCAAAGATTTGAGCACAGGTCATTTGCTTAGAGGCAAAAGGCAAAGTAAACATGTAGTAGTCAAAGTGGAGAAGACAGGAAGAGGTTGTATACAATCAGCTCAGTTATGGTTCTGAACAAGAGAAACAGAATTCTAGGGATGCTATGGAAGCCACAGTTTGGAGCTGTCTCCTTCAGAAGTAACCAACCTAGGGTCTTTTACCATAAAAACCAGTTATTCTTTAGATGAGAACTGCTTCCAGAGGACACAAATCCCCTGAGCTTCTATTCTGCAGTACAGGTCTAGAGAAAGTCTATGGGCAAAGAAATGAATATATTGGCAGTTGGAAGCCTGTGGGCATATGTTCAAGCAGTAATGGGGTGTGGGTGGCATTGACAGAATCTACTGTAAATACAGGTAGTGATCCTTGTAGGAAGAGGGCTAGATTGTGAAAAAAGACCAAGATTGAAGGTAGCCTTTCTCAGGATCATGATGATGATGATGATTTATGCCCAGATAAGCACCTACTGTGTAAAGTGCTGTTTTAAGCAGCAGGATACATTAATTACTTTGTAGAGGCACTTGGTTTTGAGGAGTTCAGGTTCTTTTATATAAATACGTAATTTATTTCTTTCAAAGGTAAGAGTCAAATTAGATACCTTTTTGAAAATACTTCAAAGATTTCAAAATTATTTCAAATTTATTAAGATAGCTACCCAAATTTACATACATCTAAACTGCTTTGTAGAAATCTATCATCAGCCAGACTATTCTGTCATGGATATTAACCTGTGCAAAGCCCACTTGTGCTTTGGGCAATGTGAATCAGGTCTCTGTGTAATGTAACAGCGAATTTCTAAGTTCCATGTAAGCAAGAAAGGTACCATGGGGATGGTTATTTTTAGCCAGTCGGCAGTGAAGACAACCCAGGGAAAGTGGATGAAATGAACCTTAAAGTAACAGACAGGAATTAGTCATGTAGAAATGGAGGACTTAGGAAGAAACAGTGCATTCTGGGAGAGCGTGAGCAGAGTCTTGGTGGCAGAACATTCTATGATGTGAACCCACGCTTCTCAGGTGAAGTGTTTGAACTGATGGGGGTCTCCAGGAGAGGCTGTGGATCTGTCCATGGTTCTGTTTATACTGTAAGGTTGTCTTAAGGACATGGTATAAGAATCACTCAGGTAAGTCACTGTCTCACTCCATTTGGAATGCTGTAACAAAATCCCTGAGACTGTGATTCATAGAGGAAAGAGTATTGGGTTCACTGTTCTTGGGATTGGAAAGTCCAAGTAATATGTGCTGGTGTGAGCCTCCAGGCTGAATCTTACTGTCTGGATGGTACTTCAAAGACGGAGCCAATTATGTATCAAGCAGTCAGCCCATGTGGGTAAGAACTAATGCATTCTTTCATTAATTCCCTATACAAGGCATTGCCTTTACCATTCAGGTGTCTTCTGCTAGCTCCATATCTTAAAGATTCACCATGTCTCAAGTCCATTACACTGAAGACCAAGTTCATGAGCCTCTCGGTGACACCTACACGTAAGCCATGGCAGTCATGAAAGGATCAGAATAGGTCAGAGTTCCACCTTCGGCTTCACTATGGCCGTTAATTGGGATTGTAGATCAGGGTTCCCTGAGAATCTTTCAGCCCTGAGTAAGCTTTCCTAAGGTTTATGGGATATTAGTCCCCCAATGTCAGCCAGAAAAAAGGATTATGTTCTTACAAGAATTTTAGAAACCCTAGTATTATAGATCGACTTCATGGAGAGCTACAGTGAGATATTAGCCATTCTGAGAAGGTGCTCAATAAATAAACATTTACTTTGCTTAATATTGTGCAGTAGTTTCATTTCCTAGTCTCTTTCTTCTTTAAGAGAATACCTAGTCATACTACTTTTCAAGGGTTCTTTCTAGTGGACCCAAATGGTTTACTAATAATTATATGTCAACATTAAGATGGTCTACCACAGGAATCCTTTTGAAGCATTGTAAATGTTTTTAAAAAGCAATACCATTGGGCTGAGGTTGTAGCTACATGGTAGAACACTTGCTTACTATGTGTATGGCCTGGCTTCCATCGTTAGTTCTAAAAACCAAAACAAAACAGCATTGCCATTTAATCTCAGAAGGGCTGGAGCCGTGCTTGAAATTGCAGCGCTTCCCTTTGAAACAATACTTTCTTTATACTTTAGAGTCTCCCTTTAGATGCTCATGTGAGACAGTTTATCAGGAATCTTCATGTCAACCATTGTGCAATCTTTTATGCGTTTCATTTTCTACATAGAATTATGTTACCCTTTGTATCTTTTCCTCTCAGATCTCAGACCTCTTTAGAAGTTTTTCTTTTTAAACTTATTACTTGAGATAATATGAAACATTCCCCCAGATAATTCATAAAGTTTGTTTCAATTTATTTTTTCTCCTTGGATTCACGCCATCATCATTAAAATAAGTGGATAACTTTCAAGGTGAGTGGCTTTAAAAAGGAGAGCAGCTACTTGGACGCTTGCTTTCTTTGCAGAACAAATGGTTTGTCATTTCATAGTGGTAAAAGGAGCTCCAGCTTCTTCCTATGCATTGTCTCTGCTTGGCAGAAGTTTATGATCCTGTCGGGGGAGACATAGGCTCAAAGAGCAACCCTTGCAGGGAATAAGAACAGTGATGGATTGATCAAAGTGATATGAGAATGCAGAGGCAGATGTGCTTCAGGTTCAGAGATATACTCCACAGCACAAAGCTATAGGATGCACTGTGATAACAACGAGAATGGAGGAAGGTAGTCAAGGCAGGGCAAAATGAATGGGCAGGGGCCCTGATCTGTGAAGGAGACTAGGTGACCATGGGGAGTGTGGACTTCTCATGGGCAAGCAAAGAGTGTTTAAGGCTGAGAAGCCAGATGGGTTCTGACTACAAAGGCTTTGCAAATTCTGGAGTGAAGAATTTATATAATTTATATAAATAAATATATAATATTTATATATTTTAGGGTTTATATAGTTGGTAGAACAGCCTTAATAGATTATTAAACAGAAGGTTTCATAGTTCTTGCTAACTTTGCTTTGGTAGCAGCGTGCAGTTGATTTGGAGTGAGGAGAGATAGGAGCTGAGGGTCTCTGGAAGCTAATGTATGGCCCAGCCAAATGTGAGTATAAGCTGAGGTAGTAGATACAGTGATAGCAACAAGGAGGTAGATTTTAAGGATACTTAAGAAGTAAGGAGGTAGGTAGTACCAAGTGACTGATCACAGGTAGTATAGGGAAGCGAGCCTGGGATTCTCTCCCATTGATGAGGTTTGGATCTGGGTGCCTTTCAGGACTGTAAGACTTAGGAGAAAAACACCCTGGTGGGCATTTACTTGTGTTCAAGGATTTCTGTGTTTGAAATACTTACTAATTATTGATTGTGACTTCATCTGTTCCCAGAACATCTACTCTGTCAGATAATGTGTTGGGTTCTGAGAATATGGGAGAAAGAATCAGTATGCCCCATGTGTCTGTGAAACAGCCTAATGGGAGAGATAGGTATAAATAAATGATGACCCAACTAATTACTTAATTAGTAAGAAAATAAGAAGGGGAGCTAACTTGCAATCCATTATGGAGCTCAGCACACCAGAGTGTCCTGCTGAGTGAGAGAAATTTGGAGGTTACTGGAGAGTACTTGCTTGCTGACTGGGTTTGCAAAATGATCAGGGAAGGGGGTTGAACATAACACAAGCCTTTCAGGAGGATGATGGGTGAGTATCAGGCACTAGGAAAGAACGATTGAGTGTTAGAGAGGGAAGAGGAAAGGGCTCGGAATATTTCAAGGTAGTCAAAGAAAGGATAGCTTATGCTCCCTTGGCTTTAGAACTGCAGATCTATGTGAGCACCAGCAGCAAGAGCAGGCACAGTGAAGCCGGTGGGTACGAATGACTTATCTGACAGTCTGTGATGGGTCTGGGTTTTGCTGGCTTGTGGGAGCCAGACTGCTTAAACTTTTAGAAGTCATGTACATGAACAAAAAATAAACTGTGCTCTTATGATTAAATATACTGAATTAATCATTAAAAGCCCAGCCACCCTAATTTGTATGATTTCTGTCTTTTGTGTCTGTCTGAGGGCTGGGTGTGCTTCCTCCCTAACCTCTGTTCACTGACTCCACATTGGACTCTTGCAGTTGGCCACAGCAGAAATGTCAACAACACATGACAAATGCCTACTCTATATTATAGCTTTTGTTTTGCTTATTTTCTAGATGAAAAACTAACAGAGTTAAGATGGTAGGGTACCATTAAGTTGCATCAGATAGAGAGGACCTTGGATACCATGGTGGAAATGTTCTAGTATTTGTAAATTGTTACCAAACTCGAGTAAGAAGTGTTCCTGTTAATGATGAATGAAATAATGCTATTATTTATGAATTGGGAGCCATATGTCTCTTATATAAGCACAATTTATAACAGACATATATACAAATATATGTATTTTGCACACACACACACACACACACACACACACACACACACACGCACAATTTTTCTATCAAAGCCAGAGGTAAACATTTAGTAGCTCACAATGGCTACGTGTATGGAATGGCACAGAGCAGGTTGTATGGGTGGAGGGGTTGGTTGAGTGTGAGCCTTAGATACTGTACTGTATTCAGAAGACATTTTCATTGTAAGAGCATCATTGGTTATGCTTGTATACAATGGATTTCTAATCCTCCAGTGAGGAGCAAGTGCTAAGTGAAGCCTAGAAGTGGTGCAGTGAATGTTGGGAGTGGTAGCGAAAGGGATGGGAGGAAAGTTGTAGAAGATGCTCAGGGGAACTAACCTTGCAAATGAGTAAGACCCCCCACCCCACTCCTTTGCTAACGGATAAGGAATGATAAGCTTCAGCTGAGATCAGTCCCCGTTCGTTCACGTACACTGACTGAAGTTCCATCAGTGAGTTGTGATTTATGAAACAGATGGAAAAACCAGTCATTTATGAATAAATCATAGAGTAGAGGTGAGCACTGTGATGACCAGAGCCAGTTTCCACGATGATTGAATCTCTGAAATATTATATTTTTAGTTTTGTAGGCTGAGATATTTAACTAAAAATGAGAGACAATTTAAAGGCGCCTCCTGCATTTAAACGCCAAGTATGATTTCTTTCGCTTAGGTTTACAGCACGATGTTACATTTCCATGGACACGGATTGAGTTTCCACAAGATGATCAGAAGTGGGGTATAATTTGAGGTTGACTAAGCTGCGTTCGTTGCATGCATGGATAGTTTGAACACAAGGTAAAATGTTATCCAGACTGCTGAAGAAAACAAGTCTTATTTTGGAACATGAATTTTTTTTTCAGCATTATAATTTATGACTTTTTCACTTGGGCTCTTGCTTCTAACACACACACACACACACACACACACTCATACACACACTCAAACACACACAGAGAAAAATGCATTAAGATTTGCTCATGCTGTTACATTCTGTTTATTTTCCATTATTAGAATTTACAGTCTTTGTTTTTGCTTGGCTGAAAACTATAAGATATAAAGCTGTTTTTAATTTGCACGCTACTCTGACATTTCTCATCTTTTCAGACCTATTTTCTCTAAATATCTATCAAACATTCACTCTCAATATTCAGAGACATGCATATTAGGCTGGGCATTGTGATAGACAGCAGTAATTCCACTCCTTGAGATTCTGAGGCAGGGGGATCACAATCTCAGGCCAGAATGGGCTATACATTAATACCTTGTCTCAAACAAAAAGATACTTGTCATGATGCTGACAAATATGAATATTGATAATTGAATGTGCATATGGAACCTCCCTGTTGTGTGTTATTGTAGCTATTATTGTGTGTGTGTGTGTGTGTGTGTCACGTGTGTGTTGAGATTAGGGGTTGACAACAATGTCTTCTCAGTCAGTCTTCCTCTTACATTTTGGGACAGAATCTGGGAGTAAATATTAAGCTTACTGGTTGCATAGAGTGCTGGCCACAACCCCCCCTCCCCGGAGATCCAGTTTCCATACACCTCTCCAGTGACACACCCAGTTCTTTTTTCTTCACATGGATGCTGTGGAGTGAACTCAGGTCCTCAGGCTTGTGTGACATGTACTGACTGAGCTACCTTGATGCCCAGTCTCTGTAACTATTACCTTTGGGCCTTATATTGGGGTTATCTGGCCTTCTGACATCACCCTAGAAGTCTCATGGTGTTTCAGATTTTTGGCTGAAGATCTGAAGTCTTTGTACTCATGACCCTTCTCTCTGTAGACATAGTTTTATAATGAGAATATTTTGTGCCCCACTCAGAGAGCTATTCATTTTGTTTGTTGGTTGATTCTTGGCTTCAAGATGCCACTGCTGGTGTAAGCCATGTTTAAGGATGGAAATGAGAGAGGGGTCAGGGTTTTTTTTTCCCCAAAGATTCTTGTCATTATGGCAATCAGTGAGATATAAGCAGAACTCTGCTGAAGAATAGGTTTTCTAGAGGATTTGTATTTGGTATTACACAGGACACACAGTGTCTGGTACAACCTAACTGCCTTTGTCTTTTACCATCAGAGACAGCAAAGAAGTTAGTAGGGACCCATCCAGCTGAAAGATGATGATCTCAAAGTCACCCTAATCCTAACCTTTGCATTTCTATGATCAACTTAAAGTCCTCTTCACTAGAAAGCATCTCCAGGCTTTGTTGACTTCTGTCTAGACTTCATTTTTGGTTGGTAAGAAAAGACTTGACATAATATATTTTTTTTTTGGACAAAGGACTTCGTTCTTCAGAGTCAATCTACATAGATCAGTCCAGAAAAGACAAAATCCAAGATCTGAACAGGAACCAACATTATCTGTGTCTCCTTATGAAGCATGGGCGGTGGTCAAAGGCTCCTATGGAAATTATCAGCAGTGAAGAAAGCAGCCTCACTGTGCTTGATGATGGTACTTATATCTGAGTGATTTAAGGTAGGGGGACTGACTCAGTGAGATGGTTTACTGAATAAAGGTTCCTGTCAAGAAGCCTGATGACCCTTGATTTGATGTCCAGAATCCACAGGGTGGAAGGAGAGAATGGTTTTCCATAAACTTTCCATACATGTATCTTGATGTATGCACGCCCAGCCATGTCTACACACTCTCTTCTCTGTGTCTAAAATTTTAAGTAAAAATTTCTCTAGAATTTAAAATAAAAATTTAAGTTTAACTATCAACATTGCTGAGTAGTTTTCTGACTTATGTGGGACCATTTATCAAGATTTTTGCTTTAAATATATTATTTGCCTTCTATGTAGTTTTAAGAATATTAGGAAGGAATGAAGTTTTGCTGTTCATGCATTGCTAGAGGCTTATGGGAACGGCTTTTAAAGGACCAAACGACAGAAAAATTAAATACAGGTGTTTGTGTGTGTTTGTGTGTGTGTGTGTGTGTGTGTGTGTGTGTGTGTGTGAGAGAGAGAGAGAGAGAGAGAGAGAGAGAGAGAGAGAAAGAGAGAGAGAGAGATTGAGGCATCTTAATGGTGTTGATCATTGATGATTCAAATATATTATTTGTCTGGGCAGTATTTCATAAGAGCTTACTCTGAGGCCAGGCAGCTTGCTGTACCTGCCAGGTGTGAACATTATGGTCATTTTACCTTGTCACTAACACCCTCAGCATCAGTTCAACCATCATTACCACTGTGTACCTGAGAGCTGTTCTGGGCTGTCCCAAGTTCATGTAATTTCTGGGATGTATGTGTGATAGCAAACACAGGCAGTCTCATACTGCCTAAACGTAGTTACTTGTAATTTTGATTTAGTTTATCACCTCGAAGGTTTCATACAGATTTCTATAAAATGTGGTTTATTTCTCACAAGAGAATGTCATCCAAATTTTGAAATTCTGCAAAAGTCTTGTGTGTATGGCTCAATGGTTTCATGCTATGAAAAAATTTTTCCTTCACTGGATTCAAGTTGATAGTGACTTTTGCAAAGTATGTTAATAAACATTTGATACAGATTGCTTTGTTACCACAGACTGGGTTAGCTCTTAGTCTTACTTTATTCAAATTAACTAAAATTTCACCCGTTTTCCTTTTTGAGACAGTCTCTCATGTAGGCTGGCCTTAAACATGCTACATCATAGAGGGTGGCTTTGAATCCTTCTGCCTCCACCTTGCCAGTATTTGGGTTCCAGGCATGCACCATTATGCCTGGTGTTAGGCAGGGCTGGGGATTCAACCAGGGCTTCCTGCATGCCAAACAAGTGTTCACAAACTGAGCTATGTTTTCATCTCCTTAAATAAATATCTACTAGAAAAATTCCCAGATGAGAAACTCTTACACATAAACTAGAAAGTCATGTTTTATATTTCTGATAAGGGTAAGCTGAGAAATGTTATTCTTCAACTATCCCTTGCTTAAAGGATAGTAACTGAAGTTACCACACACCCGATTTGTACCTTGAACGGTGACTGGAGCGAGATTGTGATTGTTGTCTCGGAATATATGCTACCTTGCTATAGCAGCATTCTTTCAAAGTTTTAATTCACTCCACATCAGTCCTAGTTTGATTTTAGTTCAAATGTGAATTAAATGGAATAATAAAGAATTACATAAAAAATGAGCTCTCCCAAATTCTGGGCACGTTTCAAAGCCCAACTCCCTTTCATAAAATTCAGCTCTTTATTTCATAGTGATTGACTCACAGGAGCAAGATCTGTGACTTCTCTCTTGCTACATGACCTTGGGGAAAATTGGCTTAGATGTATGAAAGGATATTTCAGGCATTGACTCAGACTAAATAAATGTGCTAAATTTGCTACAGTGAGTGGGAAATTTTTTCTCACCACATGGCACCACTAATGAGCTTGGGAAGTAAACATAGTTAAGTAGGCATAGTTGCTTTTTTGTTACAGTCCTTCTGAATTGGCCAGTTAGTATGAATAACATTTCAAGAACTTCACGTTTTGTAGGTTTAAGACTGACCAAAAAAAGTCAAACCAAACCACAGTAAAATAAACTGTTTTCTGGTTAGAGGGAGGTAGGCGATTGGCTTGCCCCCTCGACGCCCACCCCTCCAAAGAAATATGTACCAGCTCTAATCCCAGGTTTGCAGATATAATCAGAGTAAGATGGGGTCCCATTGACGTAGGACATGCCATTGGTCCAGTATGTTTGGTATCCTTGAAATACAAGAAGGGACAGAGACTGACATGCAAGGGGAGGAAGCCACATAAGCAGTGAGGTCAGAGCTGTGCTTCTGCATGGTCCGGGATGCTGATGTTCACAGCCACCATCACAAGCTGGAAGAAGCAAGGGAGGATTCTACCCAGGATATCAAAGGAAGCACAGCCTTGTGGACACCTTCATGCCAGACTTCTAGCTTCTAGAGTTCGGAGAAATAAATGGCTGAGGAATTAACCCACCTGGTGTGTGGTTCTTTGCTATGGCAGCCCCAGGCAGCAAATTCAGGAGTAAGCATGGGTAGTGACCAATAGCTGCCACCCCATCTGAAAAGCTGAAAGGATTTACTCTATGTTTTTACATTTTTGTCTTCTGGGAACTGGACTGTGTGTCCTCCTTCATCATTTAATGTGGCAACAAGATAGTCTCTTTGGTTCTTACTTATTTAGCATGGCCGTGAAGGGAGGCTCTGGAACTGAACTTCTTTTGAACCAGACCTGGACTTCACATTTGCTCTTTTGTTTACTGCTTACAAGAAGCCTGCGAGGAATGTCTAATTATCCCAATTTCACAAATAAGAAATGCCAAGTAAGGGAATCCTCTGTGACTTTTCAGTTTTTCTTTGCTTTATTGTTTCCAAGACTCTGAGGCTGACAAATAGGTCAGGAACATTATTAGTCTTTATGCTTCTATGAAGGGAAGGTCACATGTTCCTAACTTATATGGGTGGGATGGTTCATGTTAGGCTGACATAGATGGTGATGCCACTGTTTCCTTATTATTAAGACAGCCCATGTTTTCATTAAGAATTATCTTCATGGGGCTGGAGAGATGGCCTACCAGTTAAAAGCACTCACCATTTGTCCAGCACCATGAAGGTTGCTTTACAACCATTTGTGATTCTAGCACCAGGATGTCCTCTTCAGGGCTCTGTGGATACCTATATGAATGTAGTGAACATAAACTCACACAGGTCTGCATGCATAAACACAAATTTAAAAATATTTGAAATCTTGTTTCAATTATACTTCAACCTGTTCGTCATACAACACAATGTAAGTAAACTGTATTTTCTAGCTTGCCTGACAATTTTGTTTTGGGAGTTCCTCGTTTTGAAACAATGTAATACAGAAATCTGATGCGTTAGCTGTCATTATTGACCTTCACCATGTGACAGTCACAGCATTATTTAAAGCAAATTGAAATGGGTAAAATTATGATTTGCTCTCTTGATGACCAAAGCTTGATAAAATGAGGAGGTCAGATTTACTAGCCTTCAAGTCCCTCCCCCCGCCACCATTTTTTTTTCTTCATGAGGCGGTTTTTGTATATTCCTGTACTACAGCAATATGGATTCATTTATCAGGTAAGTTGATCAACTTGAAGCATCTGGGTTGATGCTTCAAAGATAATAGTGACAGAGACAGGTCAGATGAGGATCCCAGCTGTGACCATGGGAATGTAAAGATGATCTTCATATCCTTAATGACTGTAATTAGTGACTAGACAAAAATCAAGGTTTTTTAAAATTTTTACTTTTTGTTTAACTTTTTGGTTGATTATTCTCTAATTTCAAGAACATAGTAACACACTTGACACTGTATCTTTACCATGGACCTTTTAGTAAATGCTAAGTTACAAAATTATAAGAGGAAAGATGATGTGTCTTTAATTACAATGCTGATAAATCCATTTCATGCTGTTTTCAAAACAGGTAGTCACTGTGTCACACCACTTTAACATCAAACATTCTTAGAAAATTCAACAGGCAATAAGTAGCATTAGTGTGGAATCTAGAGACGAAATCAATCTGACCAAGCAATGTCTGATTAAGTGGGGTTATGAAAGGCTGACTGTTTTTACCTCAGTGGATGATGGCTGCCATGAAAATGTTTGTCATGGCACAGTAAACAGACAGGATACTGGTTTCTTGGTACCTAACCTTGCCTCCATTAAATTTGTCTTCTGTAGTCTAACCAGAGAACTGTCAGTCTTCTGAAGACCTAGGCAGAAAGGTGATGGAAACAGGAAGGGAGTCTTAGGAGCTTAGCCAGAACCAGAGGGACTTAGTGTGAAAACACACTGGACAGTAGGTAGACGCTGGAAAGTCTGACAGTGTAATATGGAATTTCCCAATATACCTGTCATGTTGAAGTGAAATATTAGCCTAACTGGGAGTGTGTCAATATTTCTGTCACAGCCCTGTTTCAAAATAACATGACTGGAAAGTGGTGCTTTTTGTGGCCATCCTTTCTTCACCTGTCAAAGTTGTTGGCTTTTACATTCCTTCTTGTTTCTCTCAAATTTCCTTTTTTGCTCATAAGATCATAGGTATCACATCGAATCTCATTCAAGTGTCAGCAATTGTCTTAGAGTTTCTATTCCTGCACAAATATCAAGACCAAGAAGCAAGTTAGAGAGGAAAGGGTTTATTCAGCTTACACTTTCACGTTGCTGTTCATCACCAAAGGAAGTCAGGACTGGGAACTCAAGCAAGTCAGGAAGCAGGAGCTGATGCAGAGGCCATGGAGGGATGTTACTTACTGGCTTGCTTCTCCTGGTTTACTCAGCTTGTTTTCTTATAGAACCCAAGACTGCCAGCCCAGGGATGGCACCACCTACAATGGGCCCTCCCACCCTTGATCACTAATTGAGAAAATGCCTTACAGCTGGATCTCATGGAGACATTTCCTCAACTGAATCTCCTTTCTCTGTGATAACTCCAGCTTGTGTCAAGGTTTGAAATGTGGGTTATATCACAATTTTTATCTCATAACCAGTGTCTAGTGGATATATGCAGTGATAAGGGCAATGATAGTAGCGATTACTATTCATTAAACACTTCTATTAGATAACTCACAAGCTACAACATGGCAAAATTTCATCTTGGAATATTTGGGACAAAGACTAGAGACTTAGGGTTTATCCTAACAGGAGGGAGGTACTGGTAGCACTTGATATGTTAAATATCCTGCTCTGCACAGAACACACCTTCAGAAAGGAATTATGTGGCCCCAAATGCCAATCGTACTGGACTTGAGAGTCCCAGCTTCCTAGGTTCTCTCAATACGGTTATTTGCCCTTAGAGGACGTTGTGTAGCTGAGCTTCAGAGATATTAAGTAAATTCCTCATTGTTATGATTTCATTAGGGGCAGAGGCTCTATAAACCTTTTCCTCATAAACTAAGGGACAGTCCCCAAGCCCAGACCTTTTCTGTCAGGTTATATTAGTTTTTTCATTGTTCGGATAAGATTTCCTATCTTTTTACCAGAAGTTTGTAGTAGCGTATTTGGGTGGGGGGTAGGCAGTGGGGAGGAAATGAGGGATTTGGAGATTTTCAAAAAGTTGAGGTATTATGCTTAAATGTAATATTTTTGGCAAAAATCTGTAGTCATAAGCAGTGTGGGTGAAATACAAAGTATATATTTAGACTTTAGTGTCGCTCATACATATGCATTGTTTTTAGATTAAGAATGAGAGCTTTTAGGTTTTGCTTCTCTTTGTAGCTTTCAGAAGCAATTTGATTTGCTCTTCTCTTGGGCATGGCAGTAATTTGTAGAGCTTTCTGCTTGTTGAGAAATTGGAGGCTTCTCGTGAGTCCGTGAGGAAGCGAGTTTGCTTTTACGCTGGCAGTGAGGTGGGATTGGAGAATTTTGAATCTGAAGTATAACAGAAGATAGAGATGTTATTGAGGAAGGCTAAATTGTGCTTTGGGGAGAAAGGCATGGCGAGCCTCCGAGAGAACCTGTTTATTTACATCTCTGGCCACTGATTGCTCTCAGCGTTGGAATAAGGCCTGACAGATAACTGTGTTCAATGGAGTGCTGGTGCTGGGGGGAATGTTTATTTATATGCTTTCATTTGAAAACTTACATTTTGTGAATGAAAAGTATAGTTCAGGGACCTTGACAAGTCTCTTTCCTCTATAATATTAATGCTTTTTCATCAAAGCCACCTTTTAAAGTCATGTATTTTGGAACTCATGTACTGAGAAAGAAGAAGGAGCTGCCCTGTACAGGCTTTTGGCTTTCCAAGGTCTCACCTGTGCAGAACTGTGCTTTCTGGAGTTTTGAGACTGCAACTTCAGTTTTGCTTAATGACAAGCACCTAAAGTAGTGGCTGCTTCTTCTATAATTTACCTGCCGGGGCTTCTATCATTTCATAGACTTAATGAAGAGAGAAAGGACAGGTGATAGTGAATATAACTAAGAAAAAAAAGCGATTATGAAGATGTGCATGTATAACATTGAAGTGATCTATGAGAAGTTAAAACCATTCTTTAATTAGCGATGGGAGACAGCATATCCAGGGAGCAGTACACAGAGATGTGCTGAGAGGGGCAGTCAAGTTAACCAATCGAACAAGTACCAGCATCTCACTGCTAATTTTCAAAGCATTATGAACACCTGGGTCTAAGCCTTACTGTTTTATGTTGTCACTGTTTATATTTTATGTTATTTTTACAGGTATCTACTGACCTTTGTAGTCTATGTCAAAGGTAAAAATTGCACTGTGGAAAGTAGTATTGTAGGATACTTTAAAAACCAAGAGTTCACAAAGAAAAGATCTTAACAAAAATAGATTTTCTATATTATATTGGCCTCTCATTTCAATTGGAATCGATATTTTCCTTTTACCCTTTTATGAAGTGAAGCTATTTTTCTGTTTCTTCAACATGCCAGTTCCCCAGAAGCCAACTTCAAGGTCTATGATTTCATCAGAATTTAAATATGCTATAGTAATTACAGTATTGAAAAGCCCCCATAGCATTCAATCATAATATTTTATTTAAGGTAGAGATAAGTTAATTCATTTTCACTTGCAGTTAAAAGATTATTCGAGAATTGACTCTTTAGAGATGGTACATACATTTGCCAGCAGCATAGACTCTGGCTGTCAGGTGACTAGCTTGGTGAGAACTGCCACATGTATCCCTGTGAAGGCAGTGTGCTTGTGGCAGAGAACAGGATGGAATGCAAAACAGCTGACACTGGCTACTTCCTGGGTTCCAGGCTCAGCTCTTGGGGATGCTAAGATAGAAGACGTTGCAATATGTTTTGATCCTTAGATGATACTGTTTTTTTTACATTGAATAATAAATAAAAACAATCAGTAACAGTGTTGCAATATATTTGGGTCCTTAGATGATACTGTTTACACTGTTTACATCTTGAATAATAAAGAAAAAAACTACCACCACCGCCACCAACAGCAACACATATCAAACAAAAACCTCACTAGCCTCTGCCCTATCAGCTAGCCAGTGTTCTTTCAATACATTCAAATCAATGGGTAGTATTGGCTCAAGAAGTTCCCTATCTGCCTTGGATTTTATAGGCCCTGCAATTCCAGCAGTTCTGGGGACTGAAAATCCCTTGAATGAGTGTTAGCATCCCAGGAAACCCTGTTTTGAAAAATAAAAATATAACAACAACAACCAGGAAGAGGAACAGGAGGGAGAAGAAGAAATTGATCTTTGTGTTGGGGAGGAAAGAGACCAGTATAGATGTTTGTTGATTTTAAACACAAAATTTTAAAGATTTGTATTCAACTTTACATATTTACAAATATTTTTTTGCCAGCTTGTTGAGGGTCCCCCATATCCACTATTACCACTGCTTTGAACATTTCCCAGTGAGCCTGAAGGTATGACAATGGAAGATTTTGGTACAGTGAGGTATTATGTTCCAATACATAGCCTAATATCTAATTACTTTGTAAGGTGATTCCAAAGTTCAATATGAATCTGATTTGGTAGATACTTAATTTTGATTTTGCATCATTGCTTTTTACTGCAAGAGGATGCCACTTCTTCCATTTAAATCTATCTATCGCATCCAAGATGGCAGAGACATTTATCAGTACAAGTCTAGAATCCTAACTATAATATTTTCTACCTAATAGCTTCATTTCTGTATATTTTAAGTCTAAATAAATATGAAACCCCCCAATTTAAAATAGGTTGCATTCAAAAGTTCACTAGGAACAGAGTTGTTTGTGGAGTTTGAACATTTTCCATAGTAACAGTGTTAGGTTTCCAGGCCAACCCACAAAAGACTATTTAAGCCATATTGTATAATTTCTGCTCTAAAATCATCATGGGGCCCACACAACATATATCTTGATAATTCTATTGAGAAAATGCTTTTAGAATTTACCCTGGAACAGACAGGAATTTGACTGTAAGTTGAACTGACACTTTGAGATCATCCTCGTATTTGGAAGTGAGGATGACAATATTTTACTTCTAAGATGCTCCATGCGAGTCACAGGATCTGGGTGAAGACGGCAATGGCGTGAAGGCTCTGACAGTGGATAGGGTTTCTCCAAGTGTAGATATTAGAGTTACCATGCAAGCAAAATGCTCCAAAACCTGGTAAGGAGTTTATTCTCTCATCTAAGATGTCTAGAAGAGGCAGTTCAACAGGATTAACTGGTCAGTGACCGTGGCTTTGTGTTCTGTTGGGCTCTTTGAAATCTTTATGATATCATTGTTCTGAGTTATAAATAGCCACAAATACAGCCTTATATAAGAATTTTCAAAAGATTATAGAGTGAGTGGGGGCTCGTTAGGAACTATTTCTCCAAATGCAGATTTCCACTTGTGTACGTTGGAAAGAATTCATTCACAGTGTGTGTAGAATAAATCACCAGACACATAGTCAGATTTTGGGAAGGGCAGACAGTCTGAGGGTGGTGTTGTTTTGAGGATGAGTTTTACGAGAGGCATAGTTTATCTTCTGTGAGGTGATGATCACCTTCCTTGATTGCTGTTAGAAGCAATTAAGATTCTATGGACTAAGCAGGAGGTAGGCTGTCTGCTGAATCTTATCTAAGTCTTTTCACTTTCTTGTCACCATAGAGTGATGGCCTGGGACTGAGACATGCTCATATTATCTGCTTTTACCTTAGCTTTTCTGCAGGTCTGTAGTCTTGACATAGGTCTATGGTCTTGACATCTCAAATATTTTTTTTTCCTTTCAGAAATCTAGCCTATAAAATGATGAGAAATATTCGGAGGTTATATGGAGCCTTACCTTATTACAAGTGGTGCCATATTTTAGGAACAGAGGATGCTACAGTGGCCTTTCAGCTGATTTGCCAGCTATTGTGTGTGTGGTGGAACTATGAGGTAGGCAGGGATGGTATACATGGTCAAATCTTCTGATAGTGTGACTATAGGAACAATTGTGGGTCTTTTTCTTTATCTCTCTCTCTATATATTTTTTTTAGCTTTCAGAATCAAAGAGTTTGATCTGTTTCTGTTTGTCCTGCCCCCAACTGTTATTCCTCACAAGATTTCTGTATTTCCATTGCTTATTCTAGAACAACAGACAGTGTCATAACATTTTCCTTCAATACTTCTGTTCCTCTCAAAAAAAAAACCCAGATAATCTGTTTTCTTATTTTTTTTAAATATGGTGTATTTTTTTTGAGGTAGATCACTAAGTAGTCCTAGCTGAAATATATTACTAAAAGCAAAGGAATTGATGGTGATGATGGTTGGAAGGAGGTTTCCACTCTCCATGTTTCTTCTTAGACTTGTAGAGGAAGGTACCAGTACATAAAGGCAGTGCATCTTCATCTCGTATGCAGAAGGAATATCTACATACAGTCAGAAGGAGGAGGAAGGGAAAAGCACTAGTGGAGACTAGGAGAGCCAAGGCATAATGATAAGTAGTCGTCTGCCCTTTCTCCATCTTTTGTCCTTACCATATCGATCCCTGCCCTTAGGAATATATTCCTGCTCTGTCTACTGCATAGGTGGTGTGATCCCCAAGGACTAGAGATAATGGGCCTGTGAAGGTAATGCTACAGGTTTGCAAGGACACAAGGAAGGATGGAATTGGAAGGGGGTGGTGGCACAGGAAGCTTACACTGCTTAGAGGAAGTAAGCCGAGTTTCTGGAGTCTTTTGAATGCCTATTTTTTTTTTTTTCAAGAGAAGGAATATATTGAAGCCAAGTGAAGCAATAAGATGAGGAATGGCTCAGGGCATAGATTGTTTCTTCATCTTTTTAAAAATTAAGATAAGCAGCAAATCTATGGAGATTTTTGTTGTTATTCATTGGAAGTCCTTTGAGGCGTGCAGACTGTAGTAGGTTATGTTAAGCAGCATTTGTCTTCTTATCCATCTCAAAAGTCATCATTCTCACATCGTACTCTTTGAGTGAGATAGTAAATCTGTTAGATTTTCCGTGACTTGGGCTCTGTATTACAAGGGCTTTGGTCTTGGAACAGGAAAACAGGATTAGCCATCAGCGAAGCAAGCGCAGCTGTGTTCTAACGGGGCTTTGGCTGTGGACAGCTGTCTTATAGTTTCTTTAGTGTCTTAGCTTCTATGCATCATAAAGTCTTCATGTTTTGATTTTTCCCTGCAAAAATTAAAAAGAGAAAGAAAACTGTTGTCGGTGTAGGCTGCACTGTAGAATGTCAATTGCTGGTCTCTCTTCCATCTCCTTGTCTACCTGCCTGTCATCTTCCTTCCTTCTTCTGTTATCTACGAACAAGAATCAATCGGACTCAGTTCAGTTCTGCACAAGGAATGGTTATTCATGAGGCCAACTCTAAAACTTAGAAAGGAGGCAGTGTAGCTGATTTACCAGACTTCGAGTATTTACCCTTTTGTTTTCTATGTTGAAGTGAACGTGCTTTAAATATTATCATTATTTTTAAAATGCTACATTTAGCACCCTTGTGCCAAATTTAGGGTAATTACTTTACAAAAATTCCTTGAGGAAGTAAAATCTATCCAGCAGTAAATGGCCATGGGTCTTGGTAAGATGCAGCAGCCACAGGTGAATGAGAGCTTTGGGTCAGCTCTTGCATTCTGAATAAGGCGCTTGTTTCTTCCGAGTCAGGCTGGTAGGATGCAGACAGCTGTATATTATTGTTTATGAGCCTTATTCTTTACTTCTAGTCAAGTGTTTATTCCACTCCTGAACTTAATCAGCAGCTAAGAGCTTTGTGTTTTGTATTTTGAGGAAGCATGTGATTTGTTCATTAGTTCAAAAGCAGATTAAGTATTATTATATCTCTAGTCACCATCTGTAAACACATCTATACTGGTGAGCTCTCTCCTGCTGAGTTACCTTGAAATGCCCCGTGGTGTTTTATTAGCTTCCAATTCTGTGTTTATTACAGTTGGCTGGAGATTTTTCAGTTTCGTTTATTGGCCACGGAAAACCCCATCTTTCTGTGGAAACTGTAAGGACCCAGAAAGAGGACCCCAACTCAAGTCCCAACTAGCGCG
>NW_021604633.1:9609401-9621160 GCF_004785775.1 Grammomys surdaster | reverse complement strand
AAGTTGTTTGTGGTCTCTGCTGAGCTGTTTTAATTTTTACCCTTACAGAAACCACCGATTTCTGAGGGTGAGGAGTTTACTGGTGATGACCGTCAATTAGCTGGAGACATTTTCTCCAAGTGAATCTGAGTTTTTTGTCTGGGTTAATAATGTAAGATTTTAAAAAATACTGTTTATATCTCCTGGGTTCAAGGAAGAGCAATTGGGATTAAAATGAATAATCTCACTGTAAAAGTGACTCCCCAGTTCAAGTGATCCCTGATAGAATTATTAAATACAACAAGATAAAGTGAATATCTACAAGTGCACACTGTCTAATTTTGGTCTTGTAGCAAGGTTTTTGGATTTCAGCTGACTCAGCATTTGAAGAACATATACAAAGTCCTTGATGGACCTTTGAATCAGAGTCTGTGTGACTTGTGACTTGGTGGTACTGACTATGTCTGTCTTGGTTGGCAGATGAGTTTCAGGAAACTCAGTTAAACTTAAATTCCATACTAAGAACAAGTAATCGTGGAGTAGAACTATGTCCCATGTGATATTTATAACAACAAAATTATTTGTTCTCTTTGTGAAATTAAAATGAAATGAGAATCCTGCTCAGAGTGGTGGGGCATACCTTTACTGCTTGTGTCCTCTGGGGGCAGATACTCTGTGAATCCCAGGGCCATCTGGTCTACTTACTACTTGTGACTTCCATGACAACCAGAGCTATATGGAGAGACCCCGTATCAAACAACAAAACAAAGCAAAGCAAAACAAAGCAAAACAAAACAAAACACACCACCACCACCAAAAACAGCCAATAGTGAGCATCCTGTATTATAAGGTTTTCCTTGCAGAATCTGGTAGCCCTACTTACATACCTTCAGTTACTTGACTTCTCAGAGTGTAAAGGCTGCCCAGGGATCCCTCTTGCTTTAGCCTAATCCTGGGTTTTGCTTTTGGAATTTTAAATTTAGTTGCTCAAGATTGGTAAGTGAGAACCTTAAACCCTCTGATGTTCAAAACATCCAATGTTTAATTTAATAGTGCAATAACTAGGATTAGCCTGTTTATTAGTGCTAATAGCTTTATGCACTAAATTTTGCCAGTTATATATTTATATAAAATGAACTACTGGAATTATACTTCAATTCAGAGAAGTATCAAAAGTCACAATTTAAAGCCCCATGGAAAGAAATGTTTTTCAGCCATTCTTTTATTTTTTTATTTTTTTTTTATTTTGAGAGTGTGCTTGTCTCTAAAGAAACCATTTTGTGAATTCACTGTATTTTAAACTCTACCTGAAATTTGATTGTTATTATTATTTTTTTCTTTGATTCCTGTACATAAGCTTTGCAGGCAAGTTTTGTGCATTTTACAACACAAATGTTCAGAATATTCATGAAACTGTAGTGCGCAATTGAGATCCAGTTACTCTTGAGCTGTATTTTCAATTTTGGCAAAGTGTAAATCTTCTACATTAATTTTGTCATATCTTCTACATTGTGAATACAGCTGCAGATGTCAGAGTTCTCTCTTGAGTCCGAGCCACTACCATCCAGACCATGTACTAACCTTACTGAGGCAAACTGTAGGAAACATAATTTCTTACTCCAAACATCTTGGACGCTGTGCTGCAAAAACAGTAGCAATAATATAAGGACAATTATTGATTACTCTATTGAATTTAATCGGTGTCCCAAACATTTTAGACCACTGAGCAGAAACACTGTGCTAACCATGATGATATGAATGTAGCACGTCTAAACTCTATGGACCCCAGCTTTCCCAGGTGAAAAGCAAGACAGAGCCAGAATGAATGGTCTCTGAGGCCTACAGTGGCAATGGAAGACTCAGCTGTAGGTTGTTCTGTTCAGAATTTTTCCTCAGGACCATAGCATGTGTGAGTGATTGTTGGAAGTATGTCAACCATAGGCAGACCCTGACAGAGAAGCAGTAGGTCCAGGAAGGCTGTCTGCAAGGTCTCTGCAGTGTACTGAGTCTCCATAATATACATAGCAGGAATAAAGGATTTGATATCACATTTTAACTAAATTACAGGTTTATGTATGAGATCTACCTACTGAGTCTTTATTAGTGCCTTGTTTCTTATTCTTTATGATTAATGTATTGAAGAATTGATTCCCCCTCCTTCTCTTCCCTTCATGATACCCACCTCTACATCTTAAAGTGCCATTTCCTATTCCTTTCCTGTCTCCTCTTCTTCCCTTTACCATTCTGCCAGTGTGGACCAAGACTCTTAGGTGATCATCTTCCAAAGATGATGTGTTTGTTTTCCTCTCTCTGAATTTCATTTTAACAAGAGAACAAATAAAAATGAGGTTCCCAGTCTTTGATAAATATTGAGCAAATTGACCCTGTGATAAAATGGGAATTTGAGTCCTGTGATCTCTTCCTGTCTGTTATTTGTGTGGCGATTGCAGAAGACTTTGTAGCTAAAATCCATACTTCTTAAGCTTCACTGAACTCCTAGGTTTTCTTTTTGAACACTGAACTTTTTATTGAAAACACTGTAATCTTATATATACTGCATGAAGGATTTTTTCACATGCCTAGTTAGATTTTCTTTTGTTTATTTTTTAAGCAAGAATTTTAGCATTGTTATAGCCCGACTTTTAATCTCATACTAGATACTAAGTTCAATGCCAAAAAGAACCTTTTAACTTGTCCTTTTTAAAAATTGCCAACTAATAGTCCTATTAGTGAGTAGCCTTTTAGTGGGTTTTAATTATACTAATGTACCTGAAAGCATGTATACTTAAATTCAACCAGATTGTATTTGACTTCAGATTCTGTCTGGTGTTAATGAAATGGTTAAGCATGAAGAGAATGGGACATTTGATTTCATTATAATGTTGACTAGAATGTTTTACCTCTCACCTATCCGTTTTGCACATTGAATTATTCCCAACTTGGAAGCCATGCCATGAACTCCTAGTGTTGACTAGTTGAGCATTATCAGTCTTTTTACTTATCCGGTGGACAATTTCTCCGTATAGTTTCTGTGAACTTTCCTAGGTTGTAAAACAGGTATAGTTCTTACTATCATGAGACTTGTAGTCACTAAAGGAGCAGGCAATTAAAAAAGTAAACACGGTTGAATATGTAGTTGAACATTGATGTGACTGTTAGGGAGGAGGAAATCAGAGTCCAGAGGAGGAACCACTTGTTGCCCCCTGTAGACTTGATGTGTTTAAACTCTTGGAGGAAGTAGAATTAAGCCAAGCAAACTCTTGAGGATGAATAAAGCAACTGGCCTTATTACTTGGTGAACATCAAGTCTCTAAGGTGGGAAAGACCATGTCTCAGAGCAATGAGAACAGGCATGGGAGGCAGTAATGTGTGTTTGTGTGTGTGTGTGTTCTTCACACACTTTACTAAATTACCCCTTTCATATGCTTTTCTTGGTGTTCTACTTACCAAAATGTGTCTGTGTTCTTTGGCTATAGCTTTACTGAGATATAATTCGCATATCATATAGTTCACCCATTTAACCTACACAATTTCTATAGTGTATGCTCAGAGTTATGTAGCTGCCACTGTAACCATAGTCAACCTAAGGACATTTTGGTATTTTTACATTCACATCTCTCAACTATTCTACTTTTTTTTTTTTAAAGAGTGACCTGTTATGACATTTAATTTTTCTTAAGACAGGGCCTCAAGTAGCCCAGGGTGTTTTCAACTTGCTGTGTAGCTAAGGCTGGCCTTAGACAGCTTGCTGGGCTTCTTGTTTCCACTTTCTGGGTACAGGAGTTATAGTTTTCCCTTCCGCAGTGAGTTCTGTTCTTGTCATTCTGTACACATGGAGCCATATAGTGTTCATTTGCTTCTAAGTCTTTGCTCCAGTCACTGAAATGAGGAATTTGTTCTCTCTTTCATTGAATTGTTTATTCCAGGCCCAGACACCCTCCCGCACCCAGAGACAGCTTGACTTCCAGGAGGTCTGTCACAACCAGGCTCACAGGTGAGACACCCTCCCCTGCCTATCCCAGTAATGATACTTTTCTGAATTTGCCCTATACCCTCCATATCGTCAAAATTCCAGCAGTTTCCAAATTGCTAAATGAAGAGTTAAAACCAATAGGAACCAAAGTTCTTGTTACTTATCACTGTTCAGAGTTTGGAAATCTTTACTGATCGTGACTTATCTTCTCTTCTTTATTATTGAAACTCGATTGCTTCTGCCTTTGAGAGGAAAGGCCAGTAAACCTTTGTAATCTAGAGTAGACGTTTTATATGAAATGTTCATGCCCATGCAAAAAAGAAGACAACTGGGAGAGTGTTTATTGTTGAATCTTAAATGTCTCTCTAAGGCCATATGTTGACGTTTGGCCACCAGCCTGTGGCACTGTTTGGATGTAGTGGAGCCTTAAGAGGTGAGTCTAGAGGAAGGAAATTGTGACTGTTGATATGCCCTAGATGAGGATAATATGCTGCCACCCACTTCCTGTGTCTGCCTTTGCTTCCTGGCCACATGAAGGAACAGATTACCTTGACTGTGTGTTCACCACCGTGATCCTTTTGCCCTACCACTGGCTCAGAGTGGCTGGGCTAAGAGACCACAGACCAAAAATCCCTGAAAGTGAGCCAAAAGAAACATTTTCTCTTTTAAAGAAAAGCTTCTTACATACTTTTCATAGTAATGAAAAGCTGACTGAGGCAGAAAAGGTGCATTTAGAAGTTTGAAGTGGTCGGTGTAAAGACAAGTAGCCAAAGCCAAAGCTGTTTTTTTGTTGTTGTTGTTGTTGTTGTTGTTGTTGTTGTTGTTTTGGTTTTTTTGAATGTGGAAGTTTAAAAATGAAGCAACTATAATGATTTGCTCAATGCATGCCCCAAGTAGGTATTGGTGGATAGGACTACTTGGTTGCTGGCTGAGAGAATCAGAATGCAGGGGTAGTACAACTTTAGGAGACCATCTGTGTGGGAGTCACACATGTACTGTTTGGTCAAACCTGAAGTAAGTTTAGGATTCAGTGTCATTTCTAGTAAAAGCTTTGGCCAGTGTCATTACCTCCAGCTCTTGACCAAAGAAACAACTAGCCTGATGTCACAACCAGGGAATGTACTAAAATCAAACAGCCCATACAAGGCAGTGAAATTACTTACCTTGGAAAGGACTTCTGATAGGTTTCTCTAGTCAGAGCCAGGCAGTCTGACCACTGAAACATTTAAAAAAAAGCATAGTTGTAATGGTTGATGATTTGAGTCACAATGTAAAGAAATCCATTTCTCCATTTTGTTTTATGTAAGGAAGTGGCTGGCATCAAGCATGTAAGAGCTATTTTAGCTAAAGGCAATGGATAGGTTATGGAGACTCTCTGCTTGGTCTTTGGGCCAGGTAGTAATTACAGACTTGGGGACTCAGCGTTGAATGTATTCACATTCCTTTCCACGTGAAGAGCAACTTCACATGCCTCTTTGTAAAACTGTATTACGTGTTCATTTACTTCTCTTTCTTTGCTCCCAAGTCATAGCAATTAAGTGCTTTTTCTTGCCTTCAGTGTGCCAACGTGTACCACTGATGTTATTTCTTTTTTTCTTTAGACAATTAGTAGCTCCCAAATCCACAATGGTCTACAAATTGCTAAGTGCAGAAGTGAAAAAGAACTACATTCAGGTGTTTAGAAATGCTCAGAAGATTGGAACAATATGAAGGAACAATAGGAAAAATATTTTGTCATCTCTGAATACATTCAAAAATTATGATTGAAGTTTTTAGCCCACTCCTTATGGAGATCAGAAAAAGAATTGTTCTATGAATTAAGAGGAAGAAGTGAATCATTTTTAAAAAAATGCAACATGTTCTTTCAAGAAACATTCAAAGGCTCAACTGGAATCATTAAGTGATGTTGGCTAAGTTCTTTGGACTTATTTGGCCTTGGATTTATTATCTGTACAATAAAGCGTCTGTCCTAAGTTGGTCTTTTGAGGACCATGGAAGGCCGACAGAGAGGAACAATACATCTTTCTCAAATGGGATTGTTTCTGGATGTCAATATCCCAAAATCCCTTTTCGCTGAGTAAGGTGACTTGGTTTTTCAAGTTGATTTGTGTGTGTGAGTATATATGTGTTTGTGTGTGTTTGTGAGTGTATATGTGAGTGTTTGTTTGTATTTGTATGTGTGACTGTGTGTGTGTGTGAGTGTATGAGTGTGTGTGCATGTGAGTATATGTGTGAGTGTTTGTGTGATTATATGTGTGAGTGTGTGTGTATAACACAAAATATTAACACTATTTTAAAATAACTTAATTAACTCAACTGGGCTTACCTCTGAGTCCTCTGGGCTCTAATATAGATTGAACTGCTCACCATAAAAATAGCTGTGCCAGTTGTCGGCCAGTGAAACAAATTTTGGTTTATTCTCATCTTTCTCATTTACCATCTTTAGTTTCTGACACAAATTGTATTGAAAATTAGTGACAGGAAACACAGAGATGTGAACTGTGGTATAAACCATAACCTATATCCCAGGATTTTCTGTGTAATACTAGTAGAAACAGGGATACTCACAGAAACTATTATAATCTTTGAAAATGTCAAGACTCCATAATAAATTAGAGCAATCCATTCCTCACATCAGCCCCTTAAGAAAATAATCCTAAGCTCTTAGTTAAACACTGGTGTTATTCTGGGTGACATACAAGAAGAATTGTCACACATCTATGAGATGAGAAACAGCATGACTTCTTGTCAGTGGAGGAACACTTGGGAACTAAGTCTGGAAGATTCAGAATCAACCTATTTTTACAAGTGTATGGTATCTGTTTTTTGTTATTATCTTCAGTTTTATATTTTTTCTTTTAGGATAGACGCATCACTCAGTGGATATGAATATTTTATTTTAGCAAAGTATATGTGAACACCCTTTAAATGACTTAACTGATACAGTTTTTTGTTGGTTATTTTGAGTTTAAAATGGCACTTGAGACAGATAACCAAAAACATAAAATGGAAAAATGATTTTTTTATAGAGAAAATAGAAAGCAACATGTTTCTGTAAATGCTTTCATGTCACTTATGCTGGGAAGAGCCATTTGACTATTGGAAGTTGCCATGGGAAGCACACTGAATTTTTGTGGCATTACATTTTACTCTCTTGTTTGCTTGCTTGAAGTTATTCTTTGAGAGATAGCTGTATCTACATATGTGTGTATCTGTGCACATATGCATATCTCCTTCCATCTAGTTCTTTTTTAAATGCCTAAGTGCTGCTTCTTGAGCAGTCCCAGAGAGAAATTTATCTTTGATTTTGATGTTCACCTCCCTGATTCTGGACCATTGGACCATTATGAGCATCATGGATGTTTCCTGTGCTAGCTCTTGGACATCAGATTCTTCGTTGTGTTTATGGTGTGGGACTGTGCTAACGTCCAAATCTCTTTACTGAGAAACTTGACATTTTAGTCAGCTAGGTGGCTGAGTATTACCTACTTTATATGTGATTCAGTTGGATAGCAAATCATTTTTCGTTAATATCATGGCGTATTTTAATTAAAGCACATTATTAAATGACTTCTAGGGAAATAAATGAGCCATTGAGTGACCATAAAAACATGTCTATGGCTCTGATACACCAAGACCATTGAAGCTAGTGTTTAATGCCCACTTAAGCTGCATTTATGCCTGTCACTATCAAAACTCATGGGTTGAACACAGCATAGGGTACCCATGAGTCACTCCATTTGAGGCAAGAGAAAGTTCGTATGAATCTTTAGAGGTAAAAATTAGCCACAAGGACTGCACAGAAGGAAAAAAAAGATGCCTTGTGAGTTATCAGCACAGCGAACAGTATCCCATCCTTAGACCCTTGGCAGGATTCTGAGTTACATGCACTGCTGGCTCTCACCCCTACCCCATGCCTGTTACCACCTGCTGAAGTCAGAAATATTCTTCTAACTTTGTTTGCTACATTAGAAATTTCAGAGGGAATTCTTTTCATCCAGCAAAAGGAGAATCAGGCCAGTTTTGAGAAGCTAAAAATAAAACTATGCAAAACTGTTTTCAGAGTGGAATTCATTGGCATTTGTTTCTATGCATGACAGCCCCTTAGAATACAGTATTGAATCAAACTGTGATTCTGACTTCAACAGTTTTCTTAGTCAGAGTAAGAATATTGACTAGATTTTTTTTTTTTTAACATCTTAACGGATCTAATTTCAGTTCCTGAAGCTTAATAGTAGTAGAAATAATGTCAATGATAGGAATAATATATTGAGTTTGAAATGCATGTTAGAATCTGTGCTGTTATTTCATGTATATTTTTCTTTAAATTATTCTAACTACTAATAGAATTTAAATTGCAACAAAATAGAAAAAGTTTTATCAATTTGACAAAAAGAAGAAATCATTTTTTGGAAGAAGAAACTTGTATTGCCTTGAAAACTTTTTTGATAAGGATTCTTGGGATGCCATGTGCTAATACTTCGCTAAGCTATCTTTGATTTCAACAAAAGGCCCATTCTTGTTGATGTCAAGACTTCACAGTGAGAATGGCATGGAGAAGGTATTGTAAGAAAGGGTTGAGGGTTCCTCACTTTCTCTGATGGAGACATGATAGAGAGTGAAATGGAGTCCCATAGAATGATGTCCCTGAGCTTTCAGAAGCGAGTGTGTATGTGTCATGTATGTTTGTGTGAGTGTGTGGTGTGAGTTTATATGTATACATGTGTGTATGCATGTGTGCATGCATAAATTTGGGTTCTTGGCACAAATATACGATATTAGTAAGAGCCTAGCAAGCAGAGAATACAGGCTGCAACATTTCCAGAAACTTATAGTAGACAAGGTAGGATTGCTTGGTGACCCAAGAGAAGATAACAAGTTGGCAAACGAGGAGTGAGTCAGGCATGGTGATCAGGGGAATCTTGCAGCTCTGACTGACTAGCAATCGAGTTGCTTCTTTATTTATACAGATGTCACAGGTCAAAGAGTAATGATTGCTCAAAAAGTACAAATTATATCCTTTTGTCTCTGGACATGTAAATAAAAATGGATTTCTTATTACCTATCCAGGGTTACAACTTCAGTCACAATTAGAAAGCACAGATAGAACAGATTTTATTTTTATTATTAATCTTATAATTCCAATTTAAAGAATCTAAAGAATGTCTCTATCAAAGCAAACACATTTATTATATGACAGCCTGCTTTTAGGCTAGCAATATTTGTCCTTTGAAAGCACTCCAGACAAACAGAAAATTTCTGAACAGGTCTTTTATGAATAGCAAATATGAATACCTAACTTATTTTACTATATATTTCTTCATTTATACTATATAGTAGGAAAAGGTTATTTTAGCCAATCTATCTTATTTACTGAGTTCTATTCCTCCAAGGGCATGCCATGTATGACCCCCCCTATCTTTATTCTTTATACTTTATATTCAGAGAGCTTTAAGAGTATTGTAAAAGAGACCTTGAATCGGTTACCATTTGTCCTGGCCACTTGGAGTTATTCAATTATGTCTAAGTTTACTTTTTCCCAATTATATTGTTTGAGATTGCTTAGGGGAAGATACCCCAAGAAGAATTCTGGAGGCATGGCCTTGTTTAATGCTTATCCAGATTTCCAGGGTATAAAAAAAAGACTTCCAAATAGGTCAGATAACATTATTTCTCTAAAAGCAGAAGGGATAGTAAGTTTAGGATTTTCCTAAAAGACTCAGTTTAATTTTTTCAGGGAAAGACCTAAAATTAATCATAATGTAGAAAGTCCCAAGAATGCATCACTCAGAGTTCAAGTCCTAAAAGAGAGAGACAGAATGACAGTGATAACAGCATTCGTCGGCTCAGCACCACTGGAGCTGTGTCAAGCAGCTGTTCTAGCTTCCTGGTAAACTGACAATAGGCGATGCATTAAGGAATTAAGTCTATTTTTTTATGAATTTTGCTAGGCAGGAAAAATGCTCAGGTTTTCATATTATAGAGTAAGGGATTGTGGGGAAACCTGGCTCCGTCGGGCATACTTCTCTTGCAGAAGACCCATGTTCAGTTCCTAGCACCTGCATTAGTCTAGTCTGTTTTCTATTCCTGTTTCTGACCAAAAACAACTTTATTTTACAACTGCCAGGTCACACATCATCACTGAGGTAGTCATACTAGGATGCCAAACAGGAAACTGGAGGCAGGAACCTAGACAGGGACCATGGAGGAATGGTAGGTACTGGCTTGTTTCCAGGCCACATTCAACTACTTTTCTGATACAGTTCAGGGTACCCACTTAAGGTTGATCTGCCTACAGAGGTATGGGCTCTTCTGCATCAGTTAGCAACAAAGAAAACACACAAGACTTGCCCAAAGAATAATCTGATCAAGGCAGTTCCTCAACTGAGAGTCATTTTCCAAGGTTGTGCTAGGCTTGTGTCTAAACTAACCAGTACACACATCAGACATCTTACAACTCCCTGTAACTCTAGTGCAATATGAAGTTTCTGGTCTCTTCAGGCATCTGTACTCATGTGGACATGTCCACACCAATGCACATGATTAAAAATGAAAATATCTTTGAAAACCATTGAGAGGAAAACTAAGAGAAAAGCAATACTTGCATGAAGCCCTTTACCCAGGGGCAGGGCTGGGATGTATAACTGGTGTTTCTCAATACACAGCTCTTGACTGTCTCCATCACCTACTGCTGGCTTCCTAGGATAGTGATTTCTAGGCTGAGAAATAGAACATGCCAGTCAATACATGTCAGGATAATGCCTGTTGACTAGCGGCTCTAGCAAACTTCTAAATGTGGCTACAAAGTGTGTTACCTTGTTTTAAATTGCACATTTTAGGGAATGAAGAATCTGATTGGAACTAGTAAATATTTTATTTCACCAGATATTCTCACCACTTTTGTTATAATCTGGAGTTTTTATATTGATTTTATCCTTAGCACTGAACCATCTCTGGGATGTATGGTGCTTTGTTTATAATGTACACTTGGACCATCTAACTATTTGTGTGAGGCAAGCAGAAGTAAATTGGAAGGCTTTTTTTTTTAATGTTTCATAGTATGTTAAGTTGTATGAGACACCTTCAGTGGGCGTAGCAATGGTACTTCATGTGAACCCACATAGCAGTCTCTGAAAGCATGAATGTTAGCTTTTTATGAGCAAAGATGACTTCACAGATATGATTCAGTTAAGCAGCTCCAGGTGAGTTCCTCGATTGACTGTTCTGTATTATTCTAGTGGGTAAGCACAACCACACAGATCTGTCATATGAGGAGGTGAGGAGATATGTGACACATACAGAAGAGAAGAGGGAAGTTTGACCATGGGGTTAAGACCTGACACAACAGACACCACACGACCATTTCCATCTTGAATCAGCATTCAAGGAGAGGTGGTATGTAGGAGATGGGGTGCATTACCAGAACCTCACTTGAAATCCTAGCCACCATGCTTTCATGTTCTCCCCCAGCTTCACATAATCGTGTCCCATTTGCACATGGTCTTGGGGCAGGTGCTAGAGTCTACAGGAAGTGAAGACTGACCAAGTGAAGATGTCAGAGATGTAGCACTCATGAATCACCCATGCCTGGTGGGGCCTTCCGGTGATGTGATTGCCTGTGAGTCACCAACATTCCTTTAAGAAACCCTAATGCCTTGGATTGACCAAGCTGGATATGTGTAGAATATTTTCTTTGATCTCAGTGCCCTATCTGTGGTGAATAGATATTTCTTCAAGTCCCTCCAGGAAAGTCATGCAATGGATGGGTTTTCCTGGGGCTCTATAGGGAGGATGGGTTTTCCTGGGG
>NW_021604633.1:9563731-9609391 GCF_004785775.1 Grammomys surdaster | reverse complement strand
GAGGAGGCACGTGTATGGTAACTGACTATAGTTCCCACTGGAAAACAGCACAACCCATGTAGAAACCTGAGGCCTCAGGCAGCCCAGCCTTTGAAGAGAGTCAGTGGCAGGGTGAAAGTTCTTTTCTCCAAAGCCAGGCTACACTCATTGCCTAGATAAAGCTAACAAATGTAATCTGTAAGCGTTCGGGGCTCTTTACCTGGGAAGAGAAAATCTTTGATGGGAAACCAGTCTCCTGCTCAGAGATTCTCAACATCAGTGGCATGGCCTTCATCCTTGAAAGAAATCCAGAACTGCTTAGCGAAGAGACCAAACACTGTGAATTTTCTTGTATTTTTCAAAAATTATATAATTAACATCATATACATTAATGTATATGTATTTCCTCCTTGAGTCCACCAACTTATAACAGTTTCTTCAGAACATAGCATTTCTGATGTTCCTGGACTAAATTCAGATGTAATTTCATCTCATATTTCAACTTAAGTAACCAGAATTAGGAAATTGAAACAATGTATAGGGTAAATTATTTGTAGCTATGTTTAGATAATTGATGGTTGAGGACTTTTATTTAGCCTTGACAATAATGACAACTTTTTAATGATTATAATTTTATGAGTTATTTCTTGATATGTATTTTCAAGTATAAAGTATTTTAATCTACATGCTTCTGCCACTGAGGATGAGACGTGTATGTACACACACACACACACACACACACACACACACACACACACACACACACACACACAGTTCATTCTGTAAGATTCTTTAGTAGTAAACTACCAACCTAGAAGCAAAGGTCTTTTGGTACAACATTTGAAGTGGACATCGCTCACATTTTGAATGGGAAATCAACTGATTTTTTTTTAATGGAGTAGATACACTGGAATTTGACTTTCTATCACTTTCATAAAGCTAAACTTCTCGGTGTACAGCAGTTTTGTTTGGACAAGGCTAGCCACTATGAAAAGAAGCCTCTTCAGCTGGTGAGAAGAGTGTGCCCTGATTAGCAAGGAAGCCATACCAGGCTCCAGGCATTTTAAAATTGAACTGAGGGCCCCGCTGCAGCACAGCTTCTATTGTTCAGTAATGAGTATTTTGCAGAGTCCTTTCAAAAGTAAACTGTATTGTCCCCTTGCTAGTTTCCGCACTTCAGAGTGAGGTGATTATGGTTTCTAAAAAAGCACTTTCAGGATGGCAAAAAAATTATCTATTCAAAAAGCCCCCCCCACATGTTTGGTGATAAATTAAAAAAAATCTTAAACATTTTGAGAGAATCTTAGAAAAGGTTTAAATTTATCTGAAAATCCTGCCTTTGATCCCAGGTGCACAGAGTCTAGAAACTCTTCAGAGCCCACGGACGGCTCTGTTCTCTCAGCTGCTGCCTGGGCAAGAAATTCTGCATAGCAAACAGTTCAAAACTTAGGTGTTCAGAAAGGAATACTAAGTCCAGAGGAGCCTGAATAGCTCTGAATAAATGGGGCAGAATTTTATGAGGATACTCATGTAGCTGAGAAGACAGTTTAGTTCAGCATGTGAGATTCCAAACTGCTGATGCATTTGTGTGTTCTGATAGAGCTCTCAGTGGTGATAGCATGGGGTAGAGATAGAATTCATTATTCTTCTATTTCCATTTCTGTACCCCCTTTAAGTGGAATGTGTATTCTGGTTCTTACTTACCTGAAAGGACCACAGTCTTCATCCTGTTCCAAGATATTACTTATAGATCATTTGCCTATGCACCTATATATCTTAGTATGATGTGTTCAGAGCACAGTGGAGCAAGTATTTGAGGAGTCTAGCACACCCCTCAAATAATGCATAGAGTTATCACACATATCAACTAACATGGAGTCTAGCATATGCATCAAATATTGTGTGCACACATTTTAACTAATTCAAAGAGTTGTAGCATTCACATCAAGTACTGTGTGGGGTCTGGTACATGGATCATGCAATAAATGAAGTCTAGCACACATATCAAGTATTGCTTGGAATATTCATGAAGCATTCCATGGGATCTAGCATTACACATCAGTTCATGGAATCACAGTTTCAACATACAGATCTCTTATTCTACATGGAATTGATTCTCATCCCTTACTGTGTTGTGACATTTTTCCTAAATCCTAATGGAGTCAATACTTCCTACTGGAACTTAGATAGCTGGAAAGTAAGTAAGTAAGTAAGTAAGTAAGTAAGTAAGTAGGTAGGTAGGTAGGCAGGCAGGCAACCAAGCAACCAGGCAACCAAGCAAACAGGCAGGCAGGCAAGCAAGCAGACAAGCAAGCAAGGAAGCAAGCAAGTGGACAAGCAAGCAAGCAAGCAAGCAAGCAAGCAAGCAAGCAAGCAAGCATTCCTGCTGAATTCTAGTCCCCCAACCTATGCTATTCCCAGGATTCTTGGGGAATCTGAAGCTCATATTTTAATCATGTCCCCATTTCCACACTTCCTGTTAACATTTTTAGAGATACTGAAGATATTAACTGTGTCTTAATTGGGGGGTCCATTAAGGTGGCTCAGCAGATAAAGACAATTGTCACCAAGTCTGATGACCTTGAATTTGACCCCAAAAATCCACATTGTGTTAGAAGAGAACTGTCCCCTTTAAGTTGTCCTCTGACTTCCACATGGATAGCATAGCATGCATACCCACACCTATGTACTCTACCATGGCATGCACACCCACACACGTGCACTCTACTGTGATATACACACCCATATACATGCACTTACATTCATGCGCTGTCAAAAATAAATGTTACGAAAAGGGTCTCAATTTGGTCCAATTAAACAGTATCCTTAAATGATATTGTAAACTATAATGATGAGCAGTTCTGAAGGGCTACTCACCCTTCCTCTTCCACATCAGCAGTTCACAGTTTTCACCCCTGTATTTCTCCCGTCTGTTAAAAACTAGATATCGGACTATTATAAAATGCCATTATGTCATTATTGGAATAAGAAGTTTTACTCTCTTTTTCTGCTTTAGTGAAAGGAACAGGTATGGCTTTGTCCTTCCTAGGTCACTTACACTGTTGTTAAATGAGTAAGCTGCCATAGTGGCATATATTTGCATTTTGTAGTAAATACTAGTAATCATTTTTTTTAACTTGAAAAATTCTCTAAGAAATAAGGAAATGGAGCTGATCTAGCTGTGACCCCCTTCTATGCGTTTGATCTTACTCAGACATGTTGGAGAAAGATCCATGCTGCTTGAGAAGATGGCAGGTATGATGAGAAGTTCTGCTTTTTGGAAAAGTGTCGGAAGAATTGATTTAACAAATAATACCGTCAATACTGTGAATATATAAATAAGATAGTTTGTCAATGTGATCAAGTAAAAATTACATGACTATTCATAAGAAGTGAGTATACCATTTATTTTACCTATTGATGTGGTATGCAATGTGGTTGGATATGAAGTATTTTTAGAATAAATGATACACAAAATATTCTATGCCATATGAAAGTTAGTGTTTAAGGAAAAGTGCTTAAGTTGTCATGGATCAGTTGGTAGTGTTACTTCCTTTTCTTCTGACTATCTTGTGGTATATATATATATATATGTGTATATATATATATTTGTGTATATATGTATATATATATTTGTGTGTGCATGTGTGTATATACATATATATATATATTTGTGTGTATGTGTGTGCATGTGAGTATGTGTATGCGTATATGTGTGTGTAGGAGTGCAGAGGTGCACAGAGAACAATATTAAGTGTCATTCCCAAGGCTCCATCCTTTTTTTGGGGGGTAGAGGACGTCCTTTCACTGCTCTGGAAATCAACAAGCAAGCTCTACTACTGGCTTTCTTTATGTAAAAGTATGAAATCTCCAACTTCCCTATGTCCAACAGTGCCACACATGGGTTTGATTTTCAGGACTTTGGGACACTCCAGTGGTTAAGTGTATAGAAAAACCAGTGTTTTTGAAAAAAATGGGGGAATGTGGAAACTTTCTGATTATGAATAATACATGTTTCTTTTAGGAAACTGGAAGCTAAAAGAAGATAAGTTCCTCAATTAGCTCTAAGAGCAGTAAACCTGGATGCTTTTCTTCCCTCAGCTCATGAAAAGTGGAAGATGCCTGCCACTTGCTGTGCCCTTTTCCTACCTGTTACTTCTGTCACCAGAGCCACTTTCTGTTCACCATGTCAGAAGCCTTGGGCATCATCTCTTGGTGCTGTGGATTCTCACTCGTGGCTATGTCTGTGTTCCACTTCCTCTGGTCTGGCCCTTCTTTCCTTATCCTGATCTCGGGCATCTTCTTCTTCTATTTGGACCCATGAGGTGGTATCCTGCTTCCTTCCCATCTGCTCTCCCTCTGCATTATCACTCTAAGATCAGCTTCGTCCTGTTTTTCTACAGGTTAACCCAATGATACCATACTGCTCTAGGTCTCCAGTAATCCTGGTAACTCCCCAGCCTCATTTCTTGTCTTACCCCTTTTCATTTTCTCAGTCTGTACTTTAGTCAAAAAGTTTCCAGATCACTTTTTTAAAAAAAATTTCAACAATATCTGTATCTTGATGTTTTTCTTAATCTTCTTTCAACATTCTTGAAGTGTCAAGTCTCCCAAGGTCTAAGAAATGAAATAAAACGTCTTTGCAATACTGCACACTTGCAGAAATGTTTTTCACATAGAATCTTTGTAATTTTTTTCTCCAGTATTCATCTTATTATCAGCAACTCTGGGAATTCTTTCTCAACACTAAGTTTGATTGATGTAGAGTTTCTATACTTTGCAGTCAATAAGTAGACACTGTAGAATGAAAGTCAGTGAAGATCCTGAACAATTACATCAGATGGACACCCTAAAGAAGCAGTATTTTTGGATTTCACCTAGACAGTGAGCAGTGATAAATGTGGGCTAATCTTTTGCCATTTATTTATGATTCCTATGAGGTAGATTTGCAGATGTTTTTGCTTTCATGATATTAACCATCTTGTGGTGGGAGACGCATACTCAGAAAGGACAAGATATAAGGAAGTGACTGCATGTAGAGATTAATAAGGTGAAGTAATAAAGTAGATGATAGGATAGGATTGTGTGAAGTCCTATGCTTTCTAACTTAACTTTTAAGGTTGTGCAACATCATAATACTGTTGTATTGATACGACATATGCCAATCATCTATTACTGTGGATAGACATTGTGGATAGCAGTAGTGATAGACATTCATATTATGGAGCTATAGGTCTTAGGGCTAAAGACTTATTTTAAATAAGCAGAAAATATTCAATTAAACTTGGAAGGAAATTCGATAGAATTCAAATAAATTATTATAAGATATAATGAAGAGATTCATCATTCTCCCTGAAGATTGACCGAAGTAAATAAATGAATAAATGTTATAAAGAGAGATATTTTAAGTTTATATAGAGGAAGTCTATTTGGATGTAGTATCTTTGATAGCCTATATGTGTAGGTGGGAGATAAGAGAAGCAGTCTAGATATTTTCAGAAATCCATATTGTTTTATGCTGAGGGAAGGTGAGCTAGGTTGACTAGAGCTAGCCCCTGCACAGGAGAAGATCCATACAGATATTTTGCAAACAGGTAATACTGTTAACTTGTCCTGGAGTGTTTCATGCCAGTTGGCTGGAGAAAAAGGAACCAAGAGAAGAGAGACAAGTATTAACGGAAAGAGTCTGTCTGTCAGAGGGACAGTAATTGGAATGTTGAGCACAGCTAAGATTGTAAGTGCTGGCTGGGATAGTCTTAGGCACTCTGTCCAGTCATAACATACATCATACTATTACTTAAGTTAGTTGGAACAGTAATTTTCTTTCAGGCATAATGTGTTGAGTCTAAGTATTTAATATTCATAGTCACTGATGGAGATGTTAATTTATCTGGCACATTCTATTTGCTTGGCTTGCTGGGAAAAACAACAAAGGAGCCCCCTTTTCTCATAGCTGCCCTTAGAACTGCCTTTCATATTTTGATCAGCCCTTTGGTGGCTCAGCTATTAAGTTATATGCCACTGAACTAAATAATTAACTGGCTCTCTCGGGCCTAAAGAAAAGGGGCCCTTGGTTTGTGTGCAGTGATTAGGCCTACTTGAAGAAGAATAAATGATAACAAAGTACTTGTTTAAGTCACACGTTATTCTTAGATTACTTTTGTGCTTGTTTTCTTTCTTGCAAAATAGCTTTTCTCGTGTTTTACCCTATTAATGGCTCCTGGTGACAGGGCAGTCTTCCAGTCCAGGGGGAAGAGCAGTCACCATGGAAAGTCCCATCACTTTCAGCATCTTCCTGAGAAACAAAGCAAGCAATCTTGATGTTTTAAAATGTGTTGGGATCTTACACTTTCAACAGAAATAGACACAATTTTCAATTTTTGATAATGATAAGGGGAAGACATCAAACCACTAAAAGTAGATATCTTTCTTCTAAGAGTCTTTCAACTAGTAAGTAGTTTTATTAATCCTTCCTAGTAGGGGTTGGCAAGGCTCTGTAGAATGTCACTCTCTCTAGTTAACTTATTTAAACACTGTTATTTCACAATAGGCCATCTCACTTTTTTTGCTGAAAGGCGATAATATCTTTATCATGGTCAGTTCATAAACACCCACGCACAGGCAGAACCCTCCATGCCTGGCTGTGCCTCTTTGGAGAAGGGCAGAAAAAAGTCTTTCCCAGGATGTATTATTTTTGACTCTTCAGATGTAAGACAAAATTGCTTAACACTAAAGGAAAAAATAGAGATTGCTTGCTTCAGTACAATTTGGAAGGTTATAAAATTTGAGCTAAATATTGACGTTTGCTTTGGCTGTTTTTGTCTTCTCATTGGCAAGTGTCAGACCATTTCTATGAACCTGGGGAGAATCAGTTTCTCTGTGTGCAGTGGACACATGGAAAATACACCCGTTTAGCATATGTTGTTTATATTTTTATTATATTTCAGTAATACAAAACATGTGAATAGTAAATTTAATAAATAATTAACCATTCATCAACTTCTCTCATTCTGTTGTATCTTCTTTCGCTTAAGAAATAAAACATGTCAGGTACTTGAGTCCTGTGAGGTGGTACGTGCTGGTAAAGGCCCTGGCCACCAAGCCAGATGACCCGAGTTGATCCCTGGAACCCACATGATACAAGGAGATAACAGACTTCCAAAAGTTGTTCTCTACTTGCCACACTGTGGCATGAGCATTCACATATGTGTGTACATACATACATACATACATACACATACACACTACATAACTCTCACATATAAACAAGAAATAAAATATTGTTAAGATTTTTAATTGTGTATGTATGCATGCATGCATGTGTATTTGTGGTACATGTGTATTTATGTACATGTGCATGCAGGTACATATGGAGCCCAGAGATCTTGGATCCCTGTGGAGCTGGAGTTGTAGGCTTGATGTGGTCCTAGGAATAGGACTTAGGCCCTCTGAATGAACACTGCATACTTGGTAGCCATTGATCCATCTCTCTAGCCTTCATTTATTCTTTCACCTGCAATTATAAACTATTCAGAAACATGTCACATAATTCTGCATTTTTTACATGACATATGACTTATTCTTCAATTTACTTTCAGTACGAAGGAGTACCAGTATTGCAGTATATAGCTGTAGGCCTGTTCCATTGATTATTATAAAGAACTCCATTATTCCAGTTACATTAGATTTGTAAATCCATTCCTCTTTTCATGGGCATATAGATTGCTTCTACATTTTCTGATTGTAATAGCCTTCCTGATAGTATTATGACTTTCCCCAAGGAGACATGGAAGAGATCTCCTAGGAGCAGATTTGCTAGGCATTTGCTAGTTTCTTGTAGCTGCTGAGAAAAGTTCTGCTAACTTCAAATTTGTGGTGATTCTGGTAGGACTTATTTTTTTTCCCTGGGTCTTCAACAGAGAATTCTTTTATTTTTCCTTGTCCAGTTTGTAGTGAGCACGCTTACACCTGGGATTATGATCTCTCTTGGGTCATAAAGCTCTCATGATATGTGTCTGTCTGTCCCACAGTTCTAAGTCTGTCTGATTCTGCTTTCCTTTCACACTTTTAAGATTCTCTGGTCAGAGAGATTGCCTGATGGATATAGGGGCTTGTCCAGGGGCCTGACAATCCTGGGTCCCACAGGGTAGCAGGAGAGACCTGACTCTTGACAATCATCCTCTGGTCTTTATATGTGTGCTGTGGTACATGTGTACCTGCACTCACAGCAAAATAAGTAAATAAATAAAAATTAACAAAAAATAATGTTAGGTGTGGTGACTCATGACTACAATCCCATATTCAGGAGTCTAAGCCAGGAGTGTTATTGTGACTTTGAAGGCAGTCTGGGCTACCAATTGGAATCTAGGCCAGCTAGAGCTATATAGTAAGACCTTATTTCAAAAAAAAAAATGCCAGCAAATTAACTCACAACTTGTGAATGCTTTTGTCCCACTTGAACAATCCAGGACAGCCGCCCTAATCTGGAAGTCATTTTACTGGCAACTTTAATTCCATCTGCAACCTTAACTCCTCTTTGCCACATAGATAACATATGCACAGATCTGAGGAATCAAGGCAGAACATTTGGACAAGGTCTTTCTCTGCCTGTCATAGGATGCAGACCATTATACATCAGCTAGATTGTCTCCACAGCTATTCTAAGTGGTATATGAACACTTACTCCCTGAAAGTGCATGAGAGATTCATTTGTTCCACATCCTGCCAACAATGGGATTATAAGACTTTAAAATGTTATCCAGTTTGACAGAGAGACTGGGTAGCTCGCTATGCAGCTTTTCATGAAATTATTGGAGCAGACGTTTTCCTTTTTGCCCATGACCAATTCCTTTCCTGTTTTCAGCCTGCTATTGTTTTCTTCTGTTTTATTATTCATTTAGAGATGTTCTTCAAATATTTTAGTTATACATTCTGTGTTTTTTGTTTGTTTGTTCTTTAGCATTACAGTGCTTTCTCCAAGCTTGATCAATTTTTATACTTCTATAGGGTTGCTATTTTGGCATACAGATTTTAATTTCAAAGTTGATGAAGTCTGTCATGTTTCATTTGAAGTCATGAAATTTTATTTTTTGTTCATTAAATGTTTGCGTAGCAGAGCCAAGTATAGTTTTATAATTTTTCTTTCTATCTAAACACATTTATATCTTTTGAGATATAACAACCTAAAAATGCCTGATTAATTGGGTTATCTTGGTTTTATATAGATTTTAGCTGAGAACTCTCTTATGCAAAGATTTATGGGTTTAAGGAATATTGCTGCTAGAAAGAACATTGAAGATGATCTGATCTGGTTTGAATCTGATGCCCAGAGATATAGCAGCAGATCTAGAAGTATTGGCAGAGAAGGCTGTACACACTGGATTATGTTTTCTTTATTGCCGAGGAGTTGGTCTTTGAGTTGAACTTTGTGTGTGCGTGTGTGTGTGTGTGTATTCCTGCATACAAATACAGGCATAAAGACTAGTAAACTACCTCAGCTATCGACCCTTGCCTTACACCTTGCTTGACACAGTGGCTCTTTGTTGTATTTCTGTGGAGCACAGCAGACTAGCTGGTCCATGAGCTTCCAGAGTCTTCTGTCTGCCTCCCATTTCCATGCAGGTATACTGAATTACAGATCCAATGTTACACAGACAGCTTTGCATAGGTTCTGGGGATTCCGACTCAGGTCTTCATGCTGGCACAAGTGCTCTTCCCCATGGAGCCAGTTCCACAGCTCCTTGAATCGACATTTCATGCTACTGGGACTGGGTAAAATAACGACTGCACATGTATACCCATCGAAGTAAAATGTATCAATGCTAGAAATATTAATATAGAGGCAATGGATTAATTAGCCCCTGACTGTCCAGAAACAAAGGTACATAAGAGGTGAGGGGTCATTGTCATTGTTACTCCTGAGAAGAGGAGAATTGTAAAATAAGACATAAGTGTGGTTGAGGATCAATCATGTTACCTCTTGGATAATCAGTCCCAAACACGCTTCTCTTGTGGACTACATTCTGGAAGGAAACTTAGCCTAGCAAAATCCTTCAACTTCCTTGTATCTCCAACAGTAATTGAGCCACTCCATGGCCCTCCACCACCCTCCTGATGGATTTGTTTCCCCTATGTCAGTTATAAACTCTTTAAGCTCAGGGATAAAATTAAGTACATTGCTGATGCCCAAAATAAGTGTCTCAGGATTTTTTTTTCACTTCTTTTTCCTTAAAGGAGTGTTGGAGAGGAACTTAAAAGTGAGTGACAGTTGACAAAGATGTGGTTGCCTGGCAACTGGCAATTTAAATAACTAGGAGTTGATATGATTTACTAACCTGATAAACAGCAAGAACTTTAATATACTCCAAAGGACTGCTACAGATGTTGCATTGAGCTATTTATATGTGTTGATCTATCTCAATCTATTTTAATATATGCGTGTGTATATATATGCAGATTTTTTTCCTGCAGAACAGGAATATGAAAGCAAAAGTCTCTGTCTCTTCCCCTATGTGACATTAATAGAAGTTACCTTCAATGTTAATTGTTTTCGATTCTTTAGGTTTATACAGATTTTTAGTTTCAAAGGAACCTTTCTTGCTCAGAGGGAATAAATATCTTATGGAACTGCAGCTGATGTTTTGAGTTTTAATATGGTATTTTAAGTGAGTTATTGTGGTTGTCTTACTTTCTCAAGTTTCATCACTTAAACTTTTCTCCATTTGTTGACATGGACTGGCTGTTGCTTTTGATTCTTCATAGAAATAATGATGATTAATAAGACCAACCCAAAGTGAGTCAGCTTAAATGATTGGCCTGTTTTAGGGGTCATTGGGCTTTCGATGCTGTCTTGTGCCAGTTACTTTTCTAGGGCAGATACTTCATCCTCACCCGACCCCTCTCCCTGCTGGCTATCTTCAACATGGTTCTTCCAAGGGATGGTAGAAAAGCTGCAGCCACTGTATACCCAAATAGCATAGTAACCCAGTGAGTATTCCTTCCTAGAGAGAGGTTGGAACTGTTATTTTGCATATAAATTCCATATAGTATATTTAAATATTCAGTATAAGATTTTACCATTTTGTTGGCCATAACAATGTTGTTACTAGCACAGATCTTGAGCTAATTTTGAGGACTAGTTTGAACTTTTCCTGGGGGAGGGTGGGTGGTCAGGTCAAGTGTAGCAGACAATGATGACTTTGACAAATACTTTATGATACAGGAATACACAAACATAGTTTTCTAACACAATAGTTGGGGACATATCTAGATAATTTTAAAACTGCTTATTGAAATGATTTACAAATTATCTGGGTAGGTAAGACTTGGGGAAAATTGGGCTAAGAGGACATTTTTGCAAACTGTGTGTGTTTTTGTATAAAACCAGCATTCTAAGTCTGACTGACAGCTTTTTCATGAAACTTCCCCTCTTTTAATCACAACACCTTTCTCTGCATTAAGGTAGGTTGTGCTGTCCTAGTCCTTAGAAAATGAGTGTTGGCACTTTGTGGTGGTAGAGACAGTTTGTAAAATAGAGGCCCTGTCAGAATGAAATCACCCAAGTATTGAAAATGGTGCAAACATTTTATGTATCCTGTCATTCATTCCTACTGTTAGGCCTAGCCACTTCCTGGTGAGGACAGGGATGGTTAGAGTGGTTGAACCAATTGCCTGTAAGCATGGAACAGTGAAATCAGAGGTGGAGTTTCTATTAAGGTCAGTCTGTCCAAAACCTCGTGTGATTTTCATTGTGTTTCTACTTTGTTATTTTGCTTCCCTCATTATTCAAATGTATTTTCCAGTCCTGTTTGCATTTATGTTTAATTGTAATCCTGTAGAAGCTTTAATCAACCAGCCAACTAACCAACCAACCATGCTGTAAACAAAACAACAAACAATAAACAAAAACAAACAAAAGCAACAGCAAAAACCCCAAATTCAAGCCCCTCTCATAAAAAAACAACCAAAGATATTTGCTTCTGAGCTTATCTCAATGTCTTAGATAAGTTGAAAATCTTCATTTACAGAGGGGCCCCGAATCCACAGCCTGGGAAATCCCTGGTGGGAAATCTGTGTGGTAGGTGTTCAGAAGCTCATTCTAAGCACAGGCTAGATCACTGCACGGCTAAAGCTCCTGTGATAAATCCAGTTCACTAAGTTGCAATATCTAAGTCAGAGTTACTCTTAGTGGGAAAGTAAATATGATGTCTGTGCAAGAGAGGCAGGCCTGTCCTCCTCGGTAGGTCGAAGTTCAGAGAACCAGATTTCTGAGATGACGATTCATGTGATTCATGTGGCTCATATTAGTGCATACAGGGCTTGTAGGTATTTCCCAGTGTGTTGCTATATGCACAAACAGGAGATCTCTGTAGGAAACAGTGAGTGTGGGCAAGAAAAGAGCCAGGGAGGGGTAGAATTAAGCTAAATCTTAGGCACATAATAGCCTGGGAATAGACAAGAGGATGAAGGGTGGGGGGGACAAATGTTGTCGGTTTAGCTCATTGGTTAAGTTGGGTTCTTCAGGCAAGTAGGTGTCACAGTAACAGTCTGCTGAGTTGGAAGATGTCTTGGCACAGCCTCTCTCAAGGGTCTCAGATGTCGGCATAAGGAATAAATCATTGAGGAAAGCCACTGCTTGAAGCCACTGTGGCTTCAGTCTATGGAGTGTGGTGTGCGTCTATGGTTTATTTATTTACTTTTTTTTGTCTTAGGAGCATATAACACGGCAGGCCAGAGTGGTGTTGGTGCTGCCTTAAAGTTGAATGGACCACTAGTTGATAGAACACTGAGTAAAATGACCAGCAACTGCACCCAACATAGACAGGCATGGAGATTTGAGAGAGAATGACCTCCATAGCCTCATGTGTTTAAATTCATGGCTCTCAGTTGGTAGAACTGTTTGGGAAGGATTCAGTGTGGGCTTGCTGGATGCCAGTGTCACTGGGGGCAGGTTTTGATGTTTCAAAAGACTTGTGGCTCTCCCAGTGCTCTTTCTCTGCCTTGCACTAGGGCATAAATCTCTAGTTCTCAGGTACTGGTTTTGCACCATGTCTACCTACCAGGCAGCTGCCATGTTCCTTGTAATTTATGGTCACAGACTCCAACCTTCTGAGATTGTAAGCTCACAAGTAAACTCATCTATACACTGCCTTGGTCATAGACCTTATCATAGTAGAAAAGTAACTAAGGTAACAGGCCTGAGGATCTATTGAAATTCCTAAAGTTGTCTGTGACAGAAGAAGAATAGTTCTTCATGGAAGGGGAATGTTCTCCACATGAGAGAAATAGACTACACAGTTTTCTTTAAATTTCTACAATGTGATAGCTGTTACTAGCTTCCTTAAGTTTTTTTTTTTCTCCATTTACACTCAAGTGATTTTTTACAATGCAAGTAACATCAATGAAAGATTAAAGCGAGCGTGGTGTATTCACAAGCAAAGGATAACGCAGTATTTTCCTTTAGAATACACATTTGTCTTCTAAAAGAAAGACAGCAAGGGAAAAAGCTTGAGTAATTAGATCCTTTTGTCACTGTAGCAGAGGGAGATGATTAATCACTGTGCCACAGAACTGTGCTCCGCAGCAGGAGGTGCCCTGTGTCACTCTTTGCTCTTAGAATGGATCTGACTTGAAGTAAAGTACAATTTGTATACTAATGCTAATAATAGCCAATCTTTTGGGTATGTTCCCCTTCGCATTACTTCCTATTTTTTCCGCTAATCCTCAACATGACCTTGTAAGTTAAATAATTCATGTTGAAGCAACTGAAACTCAGAGAGGTTAATTGACTTCCAGACCACCCTGCTAGTGAGACATTTCACAGGACCACTTTGCTGTGTGGAGGCACTGTCAGATCTTCATGAGGTAAGTCCCAGCATTAAAGAATCCTCAGGCCCCCAACCCCTTAATGTACACAATATTGGAGCTTAAAAAGAAGATCTACAGCACTGTAAATTACAATGATGGATAAAGGTCCTTTGTATTTGGCTTGCTGATCATAGCCTGTGCCTCTGTACAGGAGAGGTAGGGAGTAGACCAGGGGAGCCAGATTCTTTTAAGCATGCTTTATGGGGCAATTTTCTGCAGCAGGAGGTTATAGTGTCTGAGTTACAAAGCCCTCCTGCTGTGCAGATATCAGGGGTTGTCTGTTACAAGTTCCTCCACTTCCACTGTCACTTCCTGTTCACATTCTATTTTGGACTTCGGTCCCTTGTGCATTTACAGGTAGATAAAGTGCTCTCTCCCTCTCCCCTTCCTCTTCCCTTTCCCCCTTTCAGTCCCTTCCTGTCTTCCTTCTTGGTCCTCTGTGTCTAGCCTCTTTGACTTCACTGGAAAACTAAAAAGGGACCCGTACATCCTGCAGTTCCTGGCCCACGTGAACCTCAATTTGATGTTTCTGATGGCGGACTCCTTCTTGTCCAAGGAAGAAACGTGCAGATATGGGTCTTCAACTACCAGCCAAGAAAAACTATGGAGTGAAATGTTTTGATAAATTTGTATTTATTATAATAGGGATTGTTGAGGGTATAATATGGGAATTGGATACCCTGGGGACTAAATATGATGTTTTAAAATCTCAGGGCTACTACAAAAGATCTATTTTTATCAATGCAGGTACTGTAGTTGGCAGGATTTCTTCTTCTGAAACGAAATATCTAGCAGGCCATTTCTGATTATGTTGTGTATTTTTAGATGTTACCATTGAGTTATATTTATAGTATAGACTACTGAATCCTATCTTAAATATGCAAAATATATGCATAACTAACCTCCCAAGCTGTGTTCCTTGCTCTATATTACACCCATAATGTAGCCCATGTTTAAGTTGTTCTCCCAAAGTCTTGGAAAGAAGCTTAGTATTTGCTTGTCAAATGTACACATGGAGCGTGTGTGGGGCGTGTGGCCCTCTGCATACTACATCCGGCTCATAGCTAAGCTTGAAGGGTAAAATTAGGAGTGCACAGGTAGGTAATGAGGTCAGTGTCCTTGCACAGATAAAACCTCAGACACCAGGGATGAGGATGAGCTGAAAGGAGCTGGCCTGCCAATGTTGTCCTTGTGTCATGGACCCAGAGTACTCAGTGTGGGTTGTAGCATTAGAGAAGGTTAAATTGCAGACTGAGGCATTGCTGTGGCACTTGCTAGTACCAGCCTCCAAAGCCCCAAAGCCCCAGACTCCCCACTGTTCTGTTTCTCAGGACAACATAGGTCATGCTGGAGCTCAGTCCTTCTTTCGCTGCCAACACTGGAAGGGACAATTCTCAGTATCCCATTCTTCACTGGTGATATCTGCTTTATTTTGAGGCAAGGTAGAGCTTGTAAAACCTGTCTGATAGCAAAGCATACTCCTCCCCTCCTGGGGAAGGAAAACTGTTGGAGGCTGATAGGAAGGTAACACATGGAACCCTTCTAGCAATTAGAGAAATCACTTCGATTGAAAGGCCTATGGAATAGCCCTGCCTTGTACAACACATTTCATAAGTAACTTTCAGCCATTGTCCTTTGTCTCCGGTAGCCCATGAAGGCACTCACACCTCAGGGTCTACTCTTCATGTATGATAGCACAGATTCTAAATTTATAGTTTTCATATATTTCATCAAATCGAGAACTGTCTTATAGTCCTTCAGAATTGTATATTAACAAATTGAATAAACTATTTTGTCCCAACTGAGATAACTCATGGTTCATACAGTTAAATTTTTCCTACTCTTCACTTATTCATCAACAATTTATTGTGTACCTGCCCTATACCATACACTGTACCAAATACAGGCAGATAAGAGATTAATGTAGTACAATCCCTGAACAGAAGAAGCAGCCTCATGACAGTCAAAAGCACTGTACCTATGTAGGAGGCACCATTATTGTCTAATAGGACACAGTGAGAATGTAGACAAGGAAGCTATTTACTTGAGATGGCTGAATAAGAATTCTCATGTGGATCCATGCCATAAGAGGGAACCTACCCCTGACACTGTCTGGAGGACCAGAAACCAGAGGCCAGATGGCTCAGATACCTAGGACAGATCCAAACAAAATGGGAAAATGTCAATGAAATGATGCTTAGTGATATTCTTCTATATTCATAAATTGGTACCTAACTCAACTGTCATCCATCAATTGATGGAAACAGATGCAGAGACCCATAGCCAAACATTAGGAGGATCTTGGGGAATCCTGGGGAAGAAGGAGAGGAGCCAGAAGGGTCAAGGATACCACAAGAAAATCCACAGAATCAACTAACTTTGACTCACAGGGGCTCATAGAGACTGAACAGTCAATCAAGAGTCTATATGAGTCTAGCCTAGGCCTTCTGCATGTATTTTATAACTATGTAGCTTGGTGTTTTTATTGGACTCCTAATAGAGAGAGTGGGGGCTCTTTTTGGTGTATTTGCTTGCTTTGGGGGACCCTTGTCCTCTTACTGAGAGAATAAATTAAAAAAGAAATAACCTCAAAAATAACCTTAAAAGAAAAAAGAAAAGAATTCCCATGTTAATATGACCTCAAAGAGTTCAATGCAGGAAGGAGAGAAAAAGTAGTAGTGGCCTTTGTAGAGAGAGGTGTCCAAACATGGACATGCAAACGATTTCTATGGAGGGTAATGAGAACCAGCATCTAATAGCTTTAGTACCCCCATACTGCTGCACAAACTGGTGTGTCCATTCTGGTTGGCTGATGCCTGAGCCCCTATACTAGCTAAGCTTGTTGGGCTTCTGGCAGGTATACACCATTCTGTAGTGATTTACTTCATCATCCTGGGTTCAAGAGGCAATGGTCTAGAAGTTCAAATATGCTACAGTAGTAAGGATATTTAAGTCTTTCTGCCAACTTTAAAAAAAATGTTGGGTTTCATTCTAGTAATAGTGCCAGATGGCCTGAAGACATCGGTTTTATATGTGAGGAGAAGAAAGAGAGTGAGAAAAGGATTAGAGTTTTGAAGGGACTTGAATGTCACTTGAGGTTTTATGTCATCAGATCTACTCATTCATTTATCATGGAATCAAGACAGAAGACTAGATCAAAAATCCAAGTAGGAGCAAAGAATGAAGTGTCAGTTAATCAGAAAGAGAAGAAGGTGGAGGTGGATATGAAAAGAATTTCCTCTGTGTAGCTCAGGTTGGCATAAATCTCACTGTACAACCCATGCTGGCTTTCCATTTGTGATTATCTTGTCTTAAACTCTCAAGGACTGGAATTGCATATGTACCAATTTTCCCCGTGATAGGAAAGTGTGTGTGTGTGTGTGTGTGTGTGTGTGTGTGTTAGTATGGCTTCATGTCTTTGCTGGTGCACATGTATGTGTGTGTACTTGCATGTAGAAGCAAGGATGTGTTGGTTGATTTCAGAAGTCTTCCTTGTTGCTATCCATCTTATTTACTGAGGCAGAGTGTTTTGCTGAACTTGGAGTTTGCCAATTTGGATAGAGTAGCTTGCCAACTTCTCCCAGGGATTCCTTGTCTCCAGCAAGGATTCCAGGCAGTCTGGCACATGCCTCTGCCTTTTTCTCTGGATTCTGGGCTCTGGACTCTGGTCCGCATTCCTTTGCAGCGGGTGATTTAATCCACTGAGCTGTTTCTCTAGCAAGTGAATACTTTTAAGAGTGCCATGCTTTACCTTTCATGATCATCTTTGGGAAATTCAGAAAACAGAGAACTGAGGTAGAATGTCAGGTTTCAGTAATGGGTGGTAATAAGCCTGGCATACACTCAGTTGAGTAGGCATCACGATCCCTTTCTTAGAGTGGCTGTTCGGGTTCTGTGACATAACTGCTGCAGTTCTGAGTTATTTCTTTGAGCCTGGTGCACTGATGTAGTGGGTTTGCTCTACCAAGAAACTCTCTGTGCAGCTCACTTGATAATCAGAGTCAGCGTAAGGCGCCTATTATGCAGAGGAGGCAGAGATGACGGCTCCTCTGCAGAGAAAAGGACTTGTGGTGGAGTAGACTTGACTATGCATTGGACTTGGAAATCTGGGAAAGATAAACTAGAGATAAATAGAAATTGTAGTAGCAGTAGTAGTAGTAGCAGCAGCAGTAGTAGCAGTAGCAGTTCTTGTTAGTAACATAGGTTGAAAAAGCATTCTGATTTTTAGTTTAGTCTGTAAGGGGCTAGAAAGGTTCTTTAACATAGGAGACCTGCAACTCAGTGGATGTCTCCTGAAACTGATGACTAGGCAGATAATCTGCATATGTAAACAGTTCTGAGGTGATGACTGCACCTCTTTGGGAGCTGGAGAGACAGCATCCAGGGTGAGAAGACCAGCCCCTCTATTGCCAGGAGGATCCATGAACAATACTTGGAATTCTTTAAGCTTTGGCTTTAATGGGGGAATATCAGATTATTCAGTGTGTCCGAAGGACTGTGAAAAGCCAGAGAGCACACTCCAAGTTTAAGTTCTTTGTGACCAACTTGCATCATTGTTATTGAACATATGAGTAGATTGTTAAAAGACCCATGGGAAGATCATACAACAGGGAAGGCCAGTGATGCGGGCTAGGGCGTTGGATTGTGTCAGAGCTGACCCTTCCCAGTGGCATATGTAAACTAAAATGTTGAAAACGTATCATGCCCTTGGGCTACCATCTACCTTGTGTCAATTTTAAGGGATAAAGGAGTCATAGCAGTTTTGATTTTATTACACAATGTTATTTTATTTTTTTAGAATAAACCAATGCATTTTAGAGACTAATATTCAAATTAATCAAAACTACTAATTGAAATTAGATATCCAGTATATGTTCTGATAATTTGCAATTGTGTTCTGTTCTCTTTATATTTTGGTTATCTTCCCATTTAAGGGACAGTTTTATATTATTCATAATCCACTCTTATGATAAGAATGACAAAAATGTAGGAGAAAAACTTCCACATTCTAGTCTACTGGTCTGCAGCGCCATTGGATAAAGAACTGTGGGAAGAGCTGAGAGTAAAGAATCCATTCCCCTTGAAAGCTGTTGACCGTTGAACCCTTGTAGAACTAAGCAAATAAAAGCATTCTTAATTCCATTTCAATTTTGTCTCTAAATGGTGTGGATTGGAAGCTGGGGAGACAGCTCAGTTTGTAAAATGCTTGCCCTAGAAACCTAAGGGCTTGGATTGAGATTCCCAGTACCCATATTTAAAAAAGCAAAACCAAAACAAACGTAACAGAGGCACAGTGACAGAGATGATAGCATCCCTGGGGTTTATGGACAAGCCAGTCTAGCCAGCCACCCAGTTATAGCTATATACACACAAATACATACACATGCTTACACTGAAATCACACAAAGGTATAGATACAACTGCTTCTGTAGCCACTAGGAGAAGGAGACATAGCCAGCCTCTGAGGTAGCCTTCCTTATACCATTGTATCAACCGTGCATCACTGCACACGCAGTTCAGTATTCCCCGAAACAGTACAGGAGAACTCTTTAAATGACTATATTCCAGTACACAGCTTTAATTGTAGTGATAACTTCAGCTTAATGCGGCTTATTGGAAATGAAAGTGCAGTAAGTGGGAACCAACGCCTAGCAACACAGAAATGCCTTCTAGTTTTCTGTAAAACATTTAAATAATAATGCATTGGGAACGTCTCAAAGTGTGTTATGATTAGGCAGTTATTTAAAAGGTTGAAGGTCAAAGAGAGTTGCTTAAAATTTAAAAATATTGACATTTCAAAGCTAGATTCTTGTTTTTATGCCAGATTCGCTTGGTACTCAAGTTATGAAGTCAGAAACCAATGGTTATGTACTTACCACAATCAGCCTGGTACAGACAGTTGTTATGCATGTTTTTTTGTGGAAGTGGGTGACAGATGTTATCACGTTAAGCTTTTGAAAGTTATCTGGAGAGTTGAGTTATATTTGTAAATGTGTAAGTTATCAGTTGTACAAAGGAGTACTATAGAATAAAAACATGAAGAGGGGGAAAGACAGCCCACGACTTTGATGTGATTCGAACTGCTTCGTCTGTCATCCCTGAAGCTTTCCTGGTCCTTGGTTGTTTTTAGTCACTTATTTACATACCTATTCTTTATTTTTCTTATGAGCTAGAGTCTTACTGTATAGCTCAAGTGTTCTTCAGTTTGTGATATTCTTGTTTTTATCTCACAAGCTTAGGGACTCAGCAAAGTTTTAAAACAATATTTTCAATAATTATTTGAGAATTTTATACAATTTATTTTGATCTTGCTCATCTTATTCCCTCAACTCTTCCCAGACGGTCGGTCCCTCATCTTACCCTTCAAACTTCATTCTCTCTCCCTCTCTCTCTCTCCCTCTCTCTCCCTTCCCCCTCTCTGTCTCTTTCCTTCCTCCCTCTCTCACTCCCCTTTTTCTTCCTGCTCTTCTTTTAAAAACAAGTAGACTCCAATATGTGCTGTCCAAATACTCTTGGGTATAGGGCCAGCCCTGGAAAGCGGTTGATCTACCGTGGGCCACACTCCTAAGGAAAACTGATTCCCCTTCTCCTGGCAGCTGTCTGTTCTTGCCTGGGTAGTACTTCATAGGCACCTTTCCGCTCCATGCTCAGATTTTTTCTGTCTTTAGCTTGCACAATTCTTGTGTACGCTGGCACAACTGCTCTGATTTCATATTTTCGACTGCCTTGTTATATCCAGACTGTTTCATGCAGTCATCCATTGCCCCTGGCTTTCACAGTATTTGCCCCACCACTTCTGTGATGATCTTGGAGCCTCACAGGGAGGAACATGATATAGTTGTCTCATTTAGAGATTTGCACTTCAATGTCTTTTGTTCTCTTCATGTTCACTAGCTGTAAGTCTCTGTGCTAATTGCCTTCTACTGCAAGAAAACCTTTCTCTGGCAAGAGCTGAGAGATGCACTAATCTATGGGGCTAGCAATCAGTTGTTAGGAGTTGCCTTAATTTTGAGTTTGTTTAGCATAATATTTCTAGTGGGTTTTTCTTTAGGGTTTATGACCTATCTAGCAACAAGTGCTTGGCCCTGATAATGGTACCAAGTAGGGTTCTATCTTTTGGAGTGGGCCTTAAATCTAGAAAGTGGTTGCTTCCACATTAATGCCATGATGCACCTGCAGGGATATCTTGCCACCAATTCTTATTGTAGCTCACAGAGTTCAAGCTGAATAAGAGTGGTGACTTCTATAAACAGTAGGCACAGTATCTTTTGGAAACATGATGGCTAATCAGTAGCATGAGACTTCCAGGTCAACACCAACTTTATTTCTCTATGTCCTATAACTCAAATGCATGGTATTTTCAGCAATGTCTTCCTGTCAAGTTTTGGGGGGAGGTAAACAAGAGCAGTGCTAATAGCTTGTAATATTTGGCGGTCTCTGGGACCCCAGTGGCCACCAGTTCCAAAAGAGGTATCTTGTTTCTGGTACTAGGCTTTTTATTTGTTAACCTGTATTGTCTAGTAGGGGTAATGTCCCATGTTGTAGGGTAGCTGTATTTAAGTTTATTTAAAATATACACACATACATATGATGTATATTTATATGTATTTTCTAGGCATCTATTACAGTAGTGGGTTTTTACATGATGTCTTCAGAATGCCATTATTAGTTTTCCCTCTCTATCCTCCCTGCTTCATTCTGCACCCCACAGCCTATTTAACCTCTCTGTTCTGTCATTCTCCTTTTATGCTTGTATCACGGCAGTGTAGCGCTCATCTCTCAAAATTCTTCCCTCTCTATGATCTAGTTTCCTATGGCTACCCCAAACAAAGCACACATATATGAAGATTCAAAACCAACATCTATGTATGAGAAAACATGCAGCCTTTGTCTTTCTGGGTCTGGGTCATTTACTCCAGATGTTTATTTTCAGCTCCAACCCAGGCTGTCACTGGTATTCAGAAATGTATTCATAGCATTTATGAGACGTTTCAGGCTACATTTGCTCATTTAAAGTAGTCTATAAAGTTAAATCCTAGTACGATTTACTGTCTTATTTACTTGTATTGAATTACGAAGCAGAAATCATCTTGATGTTTTTCATCTGCAAACTGTAGTGATGGGAGGTGGTGGTGGTGGTGAGTAAAGGCTGAGACATAAAAATTATTTATTAGTTTAGCTCTTGTAATAACTCAAATACAACGATACACTATCTAAGTGCAGCGTCTCTGAAGATCTAGGAAGGTGGTTTGACTATAGGAAGCTTGACATTGAGATCTTCCATTCAGGCGTCAATATCAGAATGTCCATTTTTTCCTATATATATAAAAAAAGATTTTGCTCTGCATTTTTTAAATTCTTTTATAGGGATGTTACTTTCTTTTTTAAAATTTATTTTTATTTATATATATGTTTTTTATTGGATATTTTCTTTATTTACGTTTCAGATGTTATCCCCTTTCCCCATCACCCCCAAACCCCCCTATGCCATCCTTACTCCTCCTGCTTCTATGAAGGTGTGCCTCCACCCACCCACCCACCCACTCCCACCTCCCCGCCCTCAAATTCCTCCATACTGTGGCATCCAGCTTTTACTGATGCAGGGCCTAAAGGGCCAGCCTGGGAACACACACGGAGGGATGTTTCTTTCTTACTGATATAGGAATCACAAATGTATTGATTGTGCTGGTAAAATGAACACATCAGTGTAACTTCTGAAAAGGATTTGCCAAATGTCCGTTTTTAGTGTTATTAAGTCTTCGTACTTATCAAAGCCCGCAGAGAGTGTGACGCTGTCTACATAGGCATGCTGTTCTGCTAGGCGGCTTTAATAGCTCATTAGCATACTTCTACTTGAGATCTTTACAGCATTAGCGGTGTTCTTGGTGCTGTTATATGTTTCTTCAAAGAAGTATGTATTTATATCCAGCTTTATACTTTCTTGCAAAAATAGCAATAACACTTTCAAAATACTGATGGGAAATGAGTCTCAATAAATATGTGTGTTTTCTTGAGATAGAGAGACAGGATTCTCAGAGCTCCAGTACCCTCTGTATAATATACTGTAGGTCAGATCTATTTTAGTTAGATGCTTACTAAGTGCAGTTTAAAAGTTTCTTTTTTTTTTTTTGAATTTTGACTTTCCAGTAAACAGTTAGGAAAATGTCCTTGGAATGGCTTTTTCTCTAAGTGCCCGGACGTGGGAGTGCATTCAGACGCGAAGCAGAAAGCCCCTTAAATTCCCTTTGCGGAATCAGTCCATCCAGTTAGTGGCACTCCTAGAAAGAGTGTCTCTTACTGCTTTTAACAGGAACAAGATTGCGAAAGATTTCAAGAAGTGGAAAATGTAATGGGGATTTTCTGGTCAGTCCTATGGCTCATGACTTCTTTGTTGCTTTTTTAGGCCATTAATTTTTTCCTCCGCCAACTGGTTCTTTTTCTACAAGTAAATATTTGACAATAATAGCTAAAATGCTATGTAGTGAGATATTTATATCCATAACTCCAAAAACCAATTTTCAGTTTCTGTAGGAATGGAGATAGCTGTGAAAGGGTGGATTGACATCCACATGATGTAACACGTGAAGTCCATTTTCACTCACTGGTTCCTTTTATTCTTATTGGTTCATGTTCTCAGTATCCCTATGCTGCAAGCAAGATAGACATTAGCTTTTGTCCCCTTTTCAGTGCTGGGGATCAAACCGGGGGCCACATATATACTAGGCACACACTACAGCACTGACCTGTTAACCCCAGTTTATATTGCTTGTCTATTGCTAAAGAGTGAGAGAAGTAAGAAGTTGGCATGACTCTCAAAGGCCCAAGTCAAGTTGTAACTGAGCTGAATCCTAGAAGTCAGCTCTCTGGTTTTCAGTGTGACTGACATAATCTGCATATTACACAGTATGATTTTCTCATATTCTAGGTTTCTTCTCTGCCATCGCCACTTGAACAACCATTGTCAGCTGAGAGCAGGCTGTGACTCTACATCCTCAACCATCAGCCCTTCTGATCCCCACAATGAGTTCTCCAGTGCAGCCAGGTCAGTCCTGTTACTTTGAGAACTGGTAGCGTACTTTATTTGGATGATTATGCTTTGTGTTGCTTGAAACCAGGCAATTGAAATAGTCAAGGAACCATTTTTTCATGAAGATTAAACAATAGAATAATATATTTTGAATTTTACATTCTATAGTTAATTGTCTATTAACCTAGTTTACTTTCTGAGTAATTTCATTTGCATTGTTGTCTGAGCACTGGGCGCTGATTCATCTGTTTCTAAGCGAATGTTGAGATTAAATTATGTGCAGTTATAAAAAATATGATGCAAGAGTTTAATTCATACCCGTTGTCTTTCTATTTGTTTTTAAATTGTGCTGTCAGACTTGGGAGTCAGTTTATGTACTGACTCCACCTCCATCTCTTTGACACACAGGAAGGATATTTTTCCTCCCCACCCTTCTTTGCTGCCCCTCCTGTTTCCTATATACGTATTTAATAATAATCTCAGCACCTGCTTCCTATGAGACCAGAGTGATGTGTGGTTTAGTACCGCTGTGATCAGCCAACACCCATGCCTCCAGGAACAGGGCGTTGCTTTTAGAGCAAATATGATCCAAGATTTGGGAAGACGGAGTAGGGTCAACTACCACATGTTAGTCACAAATAGACTGTAAAAGCATTTTCTGCTTTAGTCATTATAGGAGTATTTATCTCAGTATATTTCTGTGACACAGTGATACATTCGAGTTACCTCATTCTCTAGGTCAAAGACAATGTAATATGATATTTGGAGCTCATAAAAGCAAACCATTTGCCAAAGCTTTTACCCTCTGGAGTGCTGCACCTAGAGCAACTGCTCTTGATTCCCACAGTCTTCTCAGCCATTCTCCATGCCTGCCTCCATTAGGCTGTTGATGGAAAATTATAGGAAAGTCTAACTTGATTGTAAAGGATGTGAAGATAGTCCAGAGTTTTGATCATGACTGCGGTTTATAATTGGGGTTGGGTCATCTAGATGGACAGGTGAAGGGTTACCTAGACCTGGAACCTTGGATAGCCTGATGTCTCAGCACTCAAAGTTCAGCACGCAATGACATCTATCGTAGAGTTTGTTTGAATAAGACTTATATGAAGACCTTTTTTTTTTTTAGTTCATCTATTTGTGGTTGTTTCAATAAAAATGGCCCCCATAGGTCCATAGGGAGTGACATTATTTGGTGGTGTGACCTTGTTGGATTAGATGAGGCTTTGTTGGAAGAAGTTCATCACTAGGGATTGGTGGGCTTTAAGACCTTAGAAGCTCAGAACATTCCTACTGGATCACAGTTCACTTCTGCTGCCTGTGGATCAAGATGCAGAACTCAGCTCCTTCTCTAACAGCATGTCTGTCTGCAAGCTGCCTTGCTTCTTGCCATGACAGTAACGGACTAAACCTCTGAACCTGTGAGCCAGCTCAATTAGATGCTTTTCTTTGTAAGAGTTGCCATGGTCATGGTGTCTCTTCATAGTAACCCTAACCATTTGAGAGGGGGCTAACAGATGGTGATTTTTACAAGGTTCCTTTGGTAAGGATGCTATTGCTGTGTGTAAAACAAGATTTGGAATTGCAGATCTCAGTTTTTTTTTCTTTTTCTTCTCTCTCTTTAACCCCAAAGACCCTGTATTTTGTGAGTTGTGATGTTTACTACAGTGATAGGACAGGATTATTAACCTTTCTATTGAGACAAAATAATATCTTTATTATCTATGTAGCATTTAAATATGTGGGTATTTATTTTAATTTAAATTTAATATTTCAAAATTGCATAGTTAAAAAGGTACTTAATTTAGAGTCACCATAGTGAAATATATTTTTTTCTCATAGTAATATTTGGCAATTAGAGTAAACATAACCTGCCTCACAGAATGTTCATTTTATAATACTGATTTTTATAATATAAAAATATCCTCTGAGACTGCTCTATTTTAATGCAAAAGTTCTTGCCTATTATGGTAATTGTTCAATTAGAAGAAGTGAAAAAGTAGTCAATAAATAAGAAGCCATGAGGAAAGCTCATTTGATCTTAGGGCCACTAATATTTTCTTGTATATTCTTTATTTATCATATATGCAGATGTGCTTGACATTGTACAAAAGTCGCAATTAACTAAGAAGTATTTACAAATGAAATTCGAAAATGTCATCAGCATTGACTCCTATAGGTGTCATTTCTGTTTATTGCAAATAGTTCACTCTAATCAGAGACCTGGAATACAAAAGAAAGGAAAATGCTTTTGGTACAGTTGTCACAATGCTCTAATATTGTTCTAGCTGGTGTCCTGTTGAGATACACATCACTAGTGAGATGATCATTTCAATCAGAAGATGCTTTCCTTAAAGCTCTGAACAGAGAATTGAATTGGCCTTATGCAATCACCATCTATTTATTTTTCTTCCATAAACAGCTCTCAGGCTTGTGTACAAGACAGAGAAATAGATTCACTCCAGTGCTTCCAAAATTTCTGTAAAAAAGAGTTTTCAGATTATTTATATTTGCCTTGAATACTGGTCCTATAGTACTGTGAATTCTTATTTTCCCCTGTATAGATAATACACTCAGAAACATTTTTCTATCCATATTCAAATCCGGTTTGATATCAAAGAAAATGATTACTTTCTTGATCATGTATTCAGTCAAACAATAAGTACTGATTTTTGTATATAGCATTTGTTGGTTTTTATTTTAATCTTGCTACCCCAATAATGTTGAAAGTTAGAATTTTGGGGATTCTTTTGTGTGCTCGGGACTAAGGAGGGAAGTCTCTCTCCCCATGGTTGCCAGCTGATTGCTGCAGCTAAAGTAGTTGTCTATCCATTCAAAACTTATTGATTATGCACCTTTTGTCAGGTAGTATGTTATCCAGCACGGATACAGCTTGCTAAAACACGCATTCTACCTATGGACAAAGCCCTTTGAGTCAGAGACAGAAACAGTTAAAGTTTTGGCCCACTCAATGCCATGTGTATTGTAATGTAAGACTAGAAACCCATTTCTTCTGGACAGCAGGCTAGATTCCATATCTTTTATATGGATTGCCAAGTTTCAAAGGGAAAAACTTCAGGGCTCAGTTAACATTGTATTCACCCCAGATAAGAAATCACATAGATCTCTGTTCAAAATGTAGATTCCCAGACTCTTCTCTGCCAATGAGCTTTACCGTATAACTCCAGAGGGCTGGGAGTGAGATGCAAGATATTACCAAGTGCAAAATACTCTTAATTTGCCTAAAAGCCCTAATGATTCTCATCTGGCAGCATGGCAAAGGAAAAAAAAAAGGTAAGTTTCTTTTGTTAGCTAACATTATGGTAACCACATGAAATAATAGCTAGTCCACTGAAGCCTAGAGGAGATATATTTTGTGAGGAAAATTCCAGGGGCTTATGGGTCTTATTTGCTTTCTAGGACATCCCAGTTTTCTGAGGTAAGAGATGGGCCAAAGAGATGCTTACAGAGTCTCTTTGATTTTGCTTCAAGAGAAGTTTAAACCTGTATTAACACAGAAGAGATTTTTCGTACAACCTCCCAAAACTTAGAAAACATGTTTTGAGCCAGAATTGTTTTAAAAATAAAATAATTCGGTACATCAACCCTAAAATGATCTTGGAGTGATCTTTAATTTTGACAAATATAATTTTAATGCTATAATTTTTCTAGAAAATGTATTTATGAGAATTTTCCAAGCGCAGAGCCAATGTATCTGGCATCTTGAGAATTCTGAAGAGCTGTGCCCTTTGGGGCGTCTCAGTAGCTTTTTGAAGTACTGTGGCTATAGCCTTCTCTACTGTATCAGCTGATAGAATTTGTTGTATGACGATAACCTGTTCCCCCTTCCTCATCACTGGGAGAATACTTACAGCAATAACAGAACAGGTTTATTTATTCAAGCAAAAGCGTCACAGCATTCTTGTGAATGTTGTATTCTGTCATCTTCTCATATGCTATGCATTTATTCATTGGCAAATCTTGGGCAAAAAAATAAATTAGTGCAGGAATTTCCCTTCTTGTCTCTATTTTGCTAAACAGCTGTATTCCCTTATAGAAATGTAGAATAGATTTAACTAATGATCAAAAAGTTCTTTGAAATATAAATTGTTATGGAAATGCTAAGTAGCATAAACAATTCGAGGGCAAGCATTAATAAAAGCTTTGCCGCAAGCATCTTTAAAGGGAACTAATAAAGGCTTCACGGTTCAATTAATACAGCACAACAGTGAGTTTTCTAGAAGCATATGGGACCCAGAAGGCCTGCCCCTGTTTTTAAAATTTACGAACTCTTTAATGATTCACCACTTTCGCTCCAGCGCGTCACCCACCGTGGTGCCGTTTGGTCATTAAGCAGGAAGCTAAAACCAGGACAAAGCTGCAAACAAATAACGGAATGTTCAAGTGAGTGTTTTTCTTCATTTTTTTTTAACCAGTATGCTACCATAAAACTGAAAGCTTATGAAATAGAATCATAGCACAAATGAAGTAGGTTATGGCTTCCCTAGATACACACTAAAACTTGGCTTTGTAGTAAGATGCGGGTCAGTTCCTATTACATGAAGCACCAAGTAACTAAAATATCTTCAGGCCCTTAGCCAGTTATCTATTTCAAATCAAATTCAAAAGTATTCCAAGATAGTAAAATAGATTGGTCCATCGAAGGTTTTTTTTTTGTGACAGGATTTTTATCACAGGTTACAGTATTCATGGGAAGCATTGCTATAAATTTATTACTTATTTTAGACTATTTTTCGTCAATTTAACAGATAAGTGATTTATTATTTTGCTACTTCTAAGTCAGAATTCTGAATTGAAAATTTAATTTTGAAACATAGAGATGACATTTTATTCATTTTCCAATTCTCAAATGATAGTGCCTTAGTAGTGGGACACGACTTTTCTTTCTCTAGACTGTTCAGCAAGGCAAGACTTTCCCCAGAATGTCCAATGAGACACATGCCTTTCTCTATACTTCAGTGTAAATGTATCTGGACAATTTATTTGTTCTCAGTTTTGGTTTTCACAGTTCACATATGTGGGTAGCTCACAGTTTAGGAACTGCTCATTGCGTTTGCTGTTGTAACACTATAGACAAACCTTACAGTGTGGCTCAAACAGGGAGCAAGGTTGTGTCTTTGTCACACGGAGTCTAGAAACACTTTCCAGAGTCATGGCTGTTCTTTCTAGTTGCTGTACAAGGCCTTGTGCAGATCTGGTTCTTCGAGCTTCTTCAGGGTTTGGTTTCAAGACACTGGGCACTCTTCTGTTTAAATGATGGAAGATATATGGAAGAAGTAAGTTATTTGTGGTAACAGGTTCTGTGCTTCTGTTCACATATCATTGGGTATAATTTATTCCCCTGGCATATCTAACTACAAAGGAGGCTCAGAAACAAAGTAATGTAGCTGTACCCTTGTAAGAAGGGAATAAGTCTTGGATGTTTATGATGTGTTGACAAAGTGGTATAGTATGCAACACTGTGACACACGACAGCTTCCACTATAAGAATTTTTAAATATTTTATTTTATTTTGGGTTTGAGGTTGCAAGTGCTGAGGGTGGTTGTGAATGGATGGGGAGGTGAGTGGGACTGGGATGTGTGATGTGAAATTTACAAAAAGTCAATTAAAAGTAAAAAACAAACAAACAACCAATCCAGGCTAAATATACAGTGGTAGATGATTTACACTGATTTTTCTATGAACTCAGTTATATCAAACTTTCTAATAACCCTCAAATGCCTTTCTTTCTATATTCCTGTGTGTACTCAAATTTATGTTGTTTTGATTTGTGTGTGTGACTCAGTGCACAGCAGTCTTTTCTGTTTCTGATTTACCGTGTCTTAATTTATTATTAGAAAACTAAGATCTCTGTTAATAAACTATTCATAAGGTAGTGAACTCTGGGGAAGCACAACGTTTTCTATTAGAAGTAAAACACATGTGCTGGTTTACCATGAAATTTATTTTGTCTTGTTTTCTGGGAGTCAGGCAATCATAGCCTGGTGCTCCTGGAACTTGCTGTGTAGACCTGGATGGCCTTGAACTTACAATGGATCCTTCTGCCCCTGTCTCCAGAATGCCAAATTTGTAGGCTTGCACCACTGTGTCTGGCCCCAGCCTTCATTCACAATTAAAATTTATGCCTCCTTTACTTCATTCCTTTAGTTCTTTCTGTATTTTCTTTGTGTGTTGACAATGGATTGAATTCCCACTTGGTGAGGAAGTGCTATGGATTTGATGGTTGTCATTCTGCCCGTGCAAATTATAACCATTCATTTTCCATGGCTTTGTTGACCTAATAATTCAAACTGTAAAAATTAATGCAGTTTTTGTTTATTAGTAACACTGTGTGTGTGTGTGAGAGCTCTCTCTCTCTCTCTCTCTCTCTCTCTCTCTCTCTCTCTCTCTCTCTGTGTGTGTGTGTGTGTGTGTGTGTATGTGAACACATATGTTTATGGGTGCCAGAGGACAACCTCAGGTGCCACTCCTCAGGTACTGTCTAACTTTCTTTCTCTTTTTGAGATACTTGAGTCTCTCATAGGTCATGACCTTGCCCTTTAGGCTAGGTGGATGTTTGTCCAGTGAGCAGCAGGGTTCTCTTTGCTTTGTCACCCCAGTACGAGATTACAAACGTATGCTACCATGCCTGGCTTTTAATTTTCTCCTGGATGTCTCGGGATCAGACTCAGGTCCAGGTACTTACGAGGCATTCACTTCTTTATGTGAGCAGCCTTCTAAAAACAATGAGTAAATAGCAAAAGAGTTTAAAACATACCGATTCAGCTTACGTGAAATTGTAGATTTCCTTGTATAAAATGATGAACATAAATAATTTCAGTCTTCCACAGAGACTAATAGGATCTTCCACTTCCTGTGCATCTTTATTCAAACATACTTTTTACTTCTTGGCTCAGTTTTGTACTATATCATTTGATGCAGAAAGCGACCTCTTACATATCAACTAGATACAGCTCGTAGAATTTGGTTCCTGTCCTGTCTACCCTACAACTCTATTTTTCTGGAGATGGTGGCAAGTATCTAAAGATAAGGATCAAGAGCAGGGCATGTCTCTCAGAACTGTGGGCAACCTCTTGGGTAGACTTTGTTTGTCATGCAGAGCCCTGAATGATGCAATGTCCCAGCCCCCGTGGAGCAGTATCTGCTCATAATAATGCCACAACCCATTAGTTGATCACAAACTCCTTGAATCCTCAGGGACTTGGCCCAATCTAAATGAGTGACTAATTCTTAAACTGCAAGGGAAAACTGACGTCTTCGGGGAGCAGTGACATGTTAAGGCTAGATTGTTTATTTTACTTGTTCTATCTGCAAGGTCATTAAGGAAATGCCTACGTCCTGTTGTGATTGTGTGCTCTGCAGCAGTAAGGAGGAAAGGATCTGACTTCTTCTGTTTCAGCAACACTTAGATCCCATACAATCTTCTCCTCTCTGCCCCTAAGGGAAAGAGTGCTCATATTCATTGGGTCTAAAAGAACCTACATTCTTTGCTTTGCATACATTTTTCTCTCTTATCAATTTAACTATTAATGAAAAGACTATGAGATTATTTGAGATTGTTCATATAAGGCTAAGGGCGTAACTGCAAGCTCTGGAAACACCTCTCATCTCTGTATCTCTGTGTTTCTCACTAAATTTCCCTCTATGTTCACTCTGTCTCATAGTTCAGTATCTTTGTTTTACCTTTTCGTTGAACTTTTCTGCTTTCTGTATTCTCCATGAGCAGCCTTTATCCACAGTGCTGTTGTATGTTGATTACATGTGGCTTAATGAAGATCTTCGTCCTTAGTAACTTTCTGGACCATATACTAGAAACTTTGTCTTTCATTTTTTTTTGATAAATCAGATATGTCTGTAGCATTGTTCCCATCTTTTGGTCTAGATGAGATTGTATCTGAGTTTTATATTTATATCTAAAAACTTCTGATCCTAAGCATGTTGTAGGCAGCATTGCAAAAGAGTAGGGACAGCAGAGGGGCTGGGCAGCCCCTCAGAGAACCCAGCCTTGTTCCAACTGACTCTATGTATTAATGAGTTACTTTAACTGTTTGAAGACCAGTTTCTACTTTTATTCATTTCCTGGGGCTACTGTGCCAAATTACTACTTAATTTTGACTAAAATTAGAGACATTTTTGTCTCATGAAGAGTTTCACTGGGTGGAAATGAAAGTTTCAGATGGATTGTACTCTTCCTGGGTGAGTGCCCATTTCTCTTCTACTGGTGGCTGCCGTGGTCCTCAGTTTCTGTCTGTGGTACTTCAGCCTTCTCCTCGGCATGTCAGCTCTGCCTCTGCCTTACAAGAATGCCTTTTTCCTTTTAAGATAATCAATCGCCTATGTGAAGTTTTTTTTTTATTTCCATTTTTGTGTTGTTTGTTTGTTTGTTTTAGGCAGTACACATAGGTTAGAGCAATAAGTTGAAGATATCTCTGGGTGGGAATGAGGGTTATTATTCATAAACCTCAGACCAGAAATAATTTTCAAAGTTATGCTACCTTTCAGTTCTGTTCACACATTGCTGTTCTGTTTATTCATTCATCCATTCACTGAAGATTTATTTCATGCCTTCTGGTATGTGCCAGACATGGTACCAGGTTTTCAGTGTAGTCTGTTCACTGTGCTGCCTTTTGTAAAGTCACTGTGCCCCTAGTCCAGTTGCCACACAGAGTAAATGCTGAGGGAAAGGCAAAAGAGAGCAACTGAAGCTCTAAGAATTGTTCTTTGTAATTTCCTTTTCTATGATCCTAGAGCACAAGCCACCTCTGTGTTCAGGGCTTCTACATCATTCCAGTAATCGCAGAGTGTGTCCAGCCTCTGCAGTACACTGCAAGCTATTTGTAAAAGTGTGTCACTGTCGGGAAGAAACTTGTATCAGTGCTGTTTCCATTCCATTAAAGGAATCTATGAAGTCCAAACATGAAACACAGACCTTGCCCCAGAGCATTTTTAATCGTAACAGATCTTATTAGCACTGCCTCTAATCAGCTTCAGCATCAACCCGTTCCTCATGCACATATGCAGAGTGCAGGTCTTTTAAAAAGTCCCTCAGGAGAGTATTTTGTACTGTTAACACTGAACAGAGAAAACTCGTACCCTTAACTGATCAGCACATGGGTCCTGATGCAAATGTAAGACAGTCTGCTGTAAGTCCATTGACACACATAGAAGTAAACCAATTGGATGCTCTTAGGAAAATGAGCTCATACATGGCTCAAAGGGAATTTGGAGAAGGAAGCATTTGACATGCCCTTAATGGATATATAAGGTTTTAATAGACATCTATTAGGGTAGGATAATGGGAAGAACATCTGCACAGGTCTGGCATTTGGGGATGGTGGTGAGTTGAGGCTGATAGTGGGGATTAGGGTCCCACATTTGGACACAAGTTTTCTCTTGACACAGCTTGTTGGTCTGGAACCGTTAGAATTTGAGAATTCTAAATTCAAATCTGGCCTGCTTTGTAATTAATGAAGCTATATTTTTTTCTACTGTAGGAGGTTGAAATATATTTTATTTAACACCTGATGGTTTGATGGATTTAAAAACATTGGAACTATGACTACTGCATTCATTTGTATGCTAGGTTTCCATCCAACAAGCATTAGGAATAGGCTTCAGTAAGGAGAATATAAACGGGTGATTTATTCAAAAGGTTTATGAAGGATAGTCAGGGTATGTGACTGAATGGAAGACAGACAACAGCAGAAGGTAAGGAAGGAAACTGACAAATTCAAGATAATCAAGTGGGCAGGGTGAATGACGTTGAAGGAGAGGCTAACTAGTCTTTAATTCTTTCCAAATCCATGGCCTCTTGCCAAAGAATGCATGACCCATTGAAAAGATATTCTTAAATTTTTAAATAAACAACAAACCAATTTCTCAATTTTGAATTTTTCTACCTGTGATTAAGATTATACATATTTAGTGATTACAGCAGCTTGAACGAGACAAATGTAAACAGTTTTCTCAACTTCTGTTGCTTGGTTTTATGAGTCTGATTCTATTGCAAATCCTCGGGTCTTTCTCAGCTTACATTTTTTATTTTTTTCTGGCTTACATAAGCAGCCAACAACAAATGAGGGCTGCTTGTGGAGAGGTGATGTGAGCATAGGAGGCTTTGCAGAACGGGCCACTATGCCTGCCATTTTGAAACAGTTTGTGAGCATAGATATGGGAAGGACAGCATAAAGCAGGAGGTGTCTTGACCATTGAGTGGGCTTTCCCACTCTATACTCTGAGCAAGCCTCAGAACTCATGTTGTTCTATCTCTCTGGTAACGAGTAAGCATTAAAGGTCATATTGCATTAACCAGCAAGGGGCTGGGGACTTAGCTCAGTGGTAGAGAGTTTGCCTAGAAAGTTCAGGGTTTGCTCCTCTGCTCAGAAAAACAAATTACTAGACAAATTAAAATGATCGCCTTACAGATATAAAAGTTGTATTCTTTGTTGTTGTGCAAGGCCCTGGGTTCAGTCCTCAGTCCTGAAATTAAAAAAAGACAAAATAAGAAGGCTTTATAATAGCTCCATGATGTGTCAAAAATATTAAATTGTATAATACTGTATTTCTCATGGTAGTTTCTTCATAATCATTTTTTCTCTTTGAATTTTATAATTCTACCTATTATGAAGTTAGTCCCATTCCTACATTCTTAAAAGGTACTGCAGTGCTGGTTCCACTTTGAGTCTTGCACATACTCTGCCTAATCTCTTTATTCCAATACTGCAGTGAGTTATTCTCCATGATATGTTCTTTCATATTCTGCCCAACCTGGTTTTATTAGGAAAATTATCAAGTGGGAATCTTAGAACAGTGTCTGATGAAAATCAGGGAACATCAAACTGCCTTGCAATAGAGGGCTTTGGGAGCAAGTCATTTTATGGTGAGAATATGGACATCAGTCAGCCATGGGAAAAGCCTATAATTCATTTGAATGTCACTGGAGAAGGTTTTTCAGTTTGAACTGTGTAAGAGAACCAGTTGGAGAAATAGCGGGGAAAACAAAATCTGAAGTAGGTCTTCTTCCATCTCCATGATCCTGATACTACGTGACTTGCAGAGGCAAAGGAAGCTCTAGCTAATCCTCATGTTTATTATGAGTGCCACCAGCTCTGAAGACCACTGTTAGAGTCATTGCCAAGAAACAGAGTGGAACAGCATAGAGTAAATAAGCGGAATCCTTCTGGCGGAGATGGAGATGATGGAGATGGAGATGATGGGGATGATGGGGATGATGGGGATGATGGAGATGGAGGTAGCTTTGTCTGGTTAGTTACAAAAACCTCACTTTTAATTTCTGTTTCAGAAGGGGGCCAATTAACCTCAGATGGGCGTTGGTGCAAGGATATGTGAGCGCACATAATTTATGTCTTAAAAACGTTTCTATATTTCTAAACTCATTCATTTTCTTGTTATTGAATTTTAACCATGGCTAAGTTCCCCGACATCCCGCGTGCTCCAAGCTCTCAATTAGAAGTGTACATTAATTTACAGATGAATAATTCAGAGTCAGTAGAACAAGTGTGACACTTGCAGTAAATTAAAGATTCAGTGACTCTTGGTGTGTGCTTTCTCCATAGGGATGCACTGTCCCTGCTACAAGTGATATGTGTTCCCTTTGTGTGGAATGCCTTGTTCCTTTTGGGCCAAATACTTGTGCAGTTGCTAACAAAGAGCGGGAGGCCTGGAGCACTGGCTACTGCCACCTGACTGGTGACGAAAAGGCCACTGTGGTAATAATCAGGCTTCGAGGAAACAGCATTATTCTTGTGATTTTCCCAAGCTACACACGTTATTATTTATATCCTTTTTTATTTATTTATTTTTTTTACGGGGAGGGGGACTTGGAGTGGAGGCAAGAGAGGGAAACGTTCATGTGGATAAAGTCGGTTGAGGAGTGGTGCCCTTGGAAGTTCGGCAAATTTGCTCCGAGGATCTTGATGGCTTTGCCATTCATGCCCTTAAAGCTCATTTCACCTTTCTGAATCTGGGTTTCTCTCATCTTTAAACTGGAAATGGTACTAGAGTAACTTGACGTCATTATCTCAAGGTTCTGATTAAGAGATGAATGAAAGAGGGGCCAGAGAAATGGCTCAGCAGTTAAGAGTACTGGCTATTCTTCTAGAGGACCTGGGTTCAATTTCCAGCACCCATATGACAGCTCACAACTGTCTGTAACTCCAGCTTCAGGAGATCCCACATCCTCACACAGACACCCAGGCAGGAAAAAACACAAATTCACACAAAATGAAAATCAGTCATTAAAAAAAAAGAAATGGATAAAACAAATGCTGTAATCTATTAAGCACAAATATTTTTTTTTACAAAGTTTTATGGATAATCCAGACTTCTGTTCCCTAGCAAGATGACTTTGTCTCATTAACAGGTATAGTAGAAAATGCAAGGAATTTTTGCTTTCTTCTTTCTGTAAACAACATAGATATTTTTTTTTTTAGCCACTGTGCAAAAAACGATGACATCAAATTCTCTCCCTCTCCTCAGTGGCTCGTGAGTAGTTTTTGTCTCCTCTGTCTAGTGTTACGTGTCATGATGCTTCTTCAGTATTGTTCTTTCTCCCAAATTGTTGGAAGCAACTTGGGATCTACTGTAATTACCAGTACTGATGATACATTATTTGGTGGTCAGGGAATTGGGCCAATCACATTTCCAGATTTCTCTGTAATATATTCTTTCCCACATACAATCAGTACTTCTCAAACTTCTTAGTCCCCAGGTTCATGTGTCTCACCTGAAGCTACAGAGCCTGAATCATCAGCATTTTGCAGGATGTGTGAAGCTTGGTGATCCCCCCAAATCCTCTGATCACTAGCACATTGTGGCCATTCTATGTCCCACGTGTGGATGATACCGCACAGAGCTACTTGACGTGACAATTAGCTCTACTGAGCCCTGCTTCTCGCCATTCCTCAATTACTGTCAACAAGTGGCCATACTTAAAGATACATTAAGTATGCTTCAGGAAAGTAGTTGTCTCTCATTTGTGTGAGAAAGGGAATTTTTTTTTATGTGGGCATAGTAACATGATTGTGATAAACTCTAAATTTACTTCCTTCTTTCTGTGAACACCATAGATACTCACTGAAATGATAGTGCAAACTATTACAATTGAAATAGTAGTACATCGTTTCACACACTGGGGTTGAACTATAAGTTGGGCAGCATATGAATTGTTTGACTTTGAAATGATATGTATCCATATAGACGGATAAGGCATGTGTTTATGTATAATTACATATGCACATATATTTAAGTGATATGTATATGAATATGTGTATATTGGCTGACTTTTTTGTAAGCTGGCTTACAAAAAGGGCCCCAATGTAGTGAGATAAAAGACATTAATGACTTGAAACAACAAAAAAAAGAATTATGACAAAAGAAAAATCAAGATGAGGTAGAAGCATTTTTTTCTGTGAAATTTTTATACTTTATCTTTCAAGTAACTGCACATAATACAAAGGTCATTGTTTTTTCTCATTTTCTTTTATCTTTCCTAATTTATACTTAGTTGGTAAAATTACTGTTTCCTATTACATGTGTATATATGTTTTTCTCTTTGGGAGTTTCTGTTTCTCTTAAATCGTCTTTAAAATAGTATTTTTATCAAATGAAAGTGAAGACGATTAAAATTGAAATAGTAATATATAATGATTTTGTTTCTAAAACCAGATACTTTAATTCTTTGACTGTTATACAAATTATGATTGGAACCATGTCTTGTATAGGTTGTTATTTAATAAGAAATTGTGGGAGTAATTTTAAACCCTAAACTGAAGTTTTGAACTACATATTCTGAATGTGAGCAATTAATGTGAATGTTAATTTCTTCCTCCCTTTATCTACATATACATCCACCCACCTGTCCATCCACAATGTACTGATGGAATGCTTTGTATGAACAGTGTAAGAGTAGATGCATGCTTTGAAGCTTTTGTTACAGCCTTGATCTTCATGGATAATGCTGCCCCTGTCACAGCTGAAGGTAGAATAATACTCTTATCACCATCCCAGACTGATTTACTTTATCAAAATGATACTTGTATTTTCACATTAATATAGTATTTTAAACATTAAATTCTGCAAGTGTTATAAAATGTTTCTAACCATTGTAGTCCTATGGTATCTCATGGTGAGAGCAATGGCTCCAGACTGTCCATTCTTTTTCTAAGCGGGACAGAGCGTAGTCTAAAACATGTGCCTCTCAAGAGCTCCATGAATGGAGCGATACTTAGATTTTGTCAACTTGAATCCAGGCTCATCTGCAAATGCATTTCCTGGGCTTGGTTTTCCTTCAGACATGCCTACATTGATTGATTTTCCTCTGCTTTTGTATGGAGGTGCTATGACGAGGCATTTCTAGTTCCTGCCAGCTTGGTCTTCTCACAGTGCCATCTTTGTTACCTGTTTTCTGATTTGGACAGACTTACCATTGTAAAGCACTGAGGATATTTATCATTTTGATTTCAGACATTATTAAACGCTTTCTTCTCTTTCACACTGGTGCATATTTTCCAGTGAAATGGAGTGAAAATATGGAGTGGAAATGTTTTTAAGTTGTACTTATCAAGCTAGCTGGCAGCTCCTTCATGTGTTGAGTTTCTTTTCTAAACTTATTATCAGCACCTCAGATGAAGAGTGGCATTTCATCTCGGTCCCCAATATTCAGTGTGCTACTTGCTGCATAGGGCTCACTAAGTCACCACTGGATTTAGGATGTGCAAAGATTAGTCAGGCTTCTGTTCTTATTTTCATCGCCAGCCTCCATTTGTAGCTCTCTCTTCCCATGCACAAAACTCTGCTGTGATTTTTACAAATAGGCACAACTAAAAAGGCAAAAAAGAAAGAAAACCAAACAACCAAACGCTTCAATACAGATGAAACGGAAGAAAGCAAAACTCAGAAGGCACCTATGGAAGATAGTGCAGTAGAGTTTTCACTGTGAGTCTGGATATGCAACAGGGAAGGAGCTAAATCATAGGCTGTCATTTATGACTTGTGTGGGTGAAAGAAAGTCACTTGGCAAGGTAAGTGTGCCTATCAAGGCATCATTGCAGAGCTAGTAAACACTGGAGGGGATTATGTAATAAAAACGTGGTATTTTCTGATGAGATCGGTCACCCACCTAGCATCATTTAGCTGTGTCTACATTGTTGTTAGATTCCTGAAAGAATGACTTCAAACCACTCCACAGAACCCTCTCTGAATATCCTCCTTTTTTCCATGTCATTCCTTGCATCAGGAAGTGATAAAGACCTGGGGCTCAGTCAGCTAGTGACTGAAGAGGAAGGCAATGGGGCTTGCTTTTCCTCTAGAATTAATTGTTCAAAAATTAAAAATAAAATATGTGTCTTGCCAAGGTTATAAAATATGCAGTGTTTTGACTATGGGGTTACAATGGATCTGAAGTTTTGAAATTTATATCTCTTTGATCTTTGTGAATTGAAGTATTTGGATGCCGTAAGTGCACAGGGATTTTCTTTTTTCTCAAGTAAAGTTTGAAACTAGAAGGAAGTTTAAGGTTTCTAGACACTGTTGTCGGGCACACGTGCAGAAGTGTCCTGTGGTAGGACTGCAGTACGTGTGTAGGTGAAGCACACAGTGGGTGGTTTTGAAGCTGTGATGGGAAGAAGTGAATGCTGGGATATGGTGGATCACTAAAGACAGCAGTTGGGATCAGAAATAATTGTTGGACTGGACAACCAGCTCATCTCAGCCATGCAGCCCTGAAGATGAGATGGGTGCATCTTCAGAAGGTAGGAGAGTCAGATTAGTAAGTGAGACAATGCAGTGCTTTTGTTTACCCATTCTTTTGTTTATATTCCATATGTATGAGTCTTTTGCCTGTGCACCATGTATGTCTGAGCACCATGTATATGCAGTGCCTGTGGATGCCAGAAGAGATTGTCATATTTTCTGGAACTGGAGTTACAGATGGTAGTGAGCTGCTGTGTGGATGTTGGAATCGAACCTGATTCCCGCTGAAGAACAGTCAGCTCTCTTAACTATTGAATCTTATTCCCAGCCCCTCAAATCTGACCACTAGCCTGTAACCTCTGACTTCTAACTTCTCATGATATCAAGTATGCAGCACCTCAACTGGCTATTTTGAAAGCTATTTTTGTTCTTCCTTTTATTTTAGGGAGCAAGGTTTTTAAAGGGAGAACTGCAACTCATTTGAAAAAAAAATATCTGGACTTACAACATGTGCTGCTGGTGTTTAATAAATACCCTTCTGCTTTGCTGTTGGTTATCACTAAGAAAGACACAAATGCACTTTGAATGGAATTCCTTCACTAGATACTTAATTTTCTTATAGCAAGGTGTGTTGAACACACTTTTATTATAAAATTTATCAGGTACATACGGCCAAGGAAAATAATTTTTTATACCCCATTGACAAGAAAGCCGGAGAGTGTGTACTTAAGGAGAAGGGAAGGCAAAATCAAGGAGCTGTGCTCTTACACCAGCGGTGGACAGGCCATCCAGCACTGTTTTTGCATGCAGTCAGGTAGACGTTGGAACAGTGATCTGATAACTTTTATGAACAGGTAAATTTCAGTACCACTCATGACTCATATCCATTCAACTCAAGAAGCATTTAGTGAGCTCCTGCTTTCTGACAGATAGTTTGCCAGTTGTTTAATCTCTTTTCTGAGATTGGATGATTCAGCTAATTAAATTGAATTCTGTCTGTCTCTTCTGGTTGTGGCATAAACTAAGAGATTCATTAAGGTTTATTCCTCAAAAGAGATGTGGGTCTGTGCTTTATAATGCTATATGTACCTTAGAACTCAGTTGTTCTTCATCTAGATATGTTCCTAATATCTTAAACACAATCTTTGATTCTTTAGGAAGCCCTGCACTAATCACCTGAAAATTTCACTGCTTTTCTAATACATTGGCTTTGATTCAACTCCCCTTTCCTCCCCCTTCCCCGTCCCCCTCCCCCTGGCCTTGTTGCTGTTCACATACCATCAGCTCTGCAGTGTGAACTGATGATCCTCCAGCTCTTACAACCTGAGGACCAAGGGAACAGGACCAAGAGGTCTCCTTCTGGTGCTACCTGTATGCTCATCATGTCAACGTGTCTGAAGGCCCTGATCTGGTTTCTGCTTCTCCTTTTTGCTTTTAAAAAGGTTTGCACAGTTTATTACTGTGCTTTTAGTTTGCATGTTACCTGAGTACTGTCTCTGCAATTCACTCTCAGAGGTAGCAACAGCAGCAGCATACAGTTCCCAGATGCCACCATGAGGTTGCTTCTTCATAGCTGTCCATACAGAGAAGGATGTCCATTAGTTCCCAAGTCAAGGATTCAGATGTACAAGCAGCCTGATGTGTCAGAGGAGCTGGAGACGGTCCTTTAAAATTTTTAATTGTCAGTCTTTTTAGTCTTTTGCATTTAGACATTAAAATGGATTGTTTTGTAGTCGTTTTTACTTATTTTTTAATAGCTTTTTTCCTTTTGAGGTTATAATGATAACATTTTTCCCTCCCCTTTCATCTCTCCAAACCCTCCCATATATCACTTCCTTCTGCTTCAAATGTGTGGTCTATTTTTCATTAATTCTTTCTATATACATATATGATCATATTCATCATATAAATATTCATGTATATATTCAGTGCAGGCTATTTGGCACTGGATGACCAGTTGATGTGCTCTTCCCTGAGGAAGACCCCTTCTCCCACTCTCACCTTTCCTCAGTTGCCTATAGTTCCATGTGTAAGGTTGAGGTCTCATGGGCTTTTCCCTGTCCAGTTTGATGTGTTCAGTGGTGTTGCCTTGTTCAGCTTAGATTTGGGCAGGCATGTCAGTGAGACTTTGTGAGTGTATCCTCTGAGGTTACTTGGCACATTCTCAATTACGATTTTGGATATTTCCTGTTTCTTTGTTGGGTTTCCTGCCCATATTTTGGATCTCTGTTTGTTGTCTTTGTTCATTTTTTCTTTGAGGTTATTGGATTTTGTTATTTATTTCTAACTTTTTAAAATACATTTTGGAAGTTGGAATTTTAGTTGTCAAGTTTTACAGCACTAACCCTTTTTAAGGAAATACTTTGGCAATATAACACATAATCGTATTGTTATGTAATCGTTATATACCCCTAGAATTACCCATCCAGTCATCCCAAACCAAAAGCAAAAGTGAGTAGATTTCATGGAATATATGGCTAAGCTCTAGCTGTGAATGTGAGTGCAGATGGAGGGCCCCTCCATTCCTGCTAGTAGACTACTATCTTCTCCCTATCCACAATCTTAGAATGTTTTCTTCAATTGTATAACCCTCTGGATAGGGGTTACAACGATGATGTCATCACTGTTACTTTAAAAGATGTGTGGGTTGGAAAGTTGGGGAGGATCTGGGAGGAATAGAAACAAAATATAATCAGAATATGTTATATCAAAAACATAAAAAAAATTAAAATATATGCATTCCTGCATTAAATAAACAGGTAAGCTGACATTCTCAAAGACCATTGCATGAGCAAGTTCTGTTTTTTCTTTTAGTTTTTGTAGTTCTCTTTTTTATCTAATCTACGAGTGTTTGGCTTTTTCACTGCTTGCCATTGTGGTATTTCCAGCTGTGCATGGAAATTAATTTTCTATTTAAATAGACAATTCCAGGAAACCATCCACTAAGGTAATAGGAGACAAAAAGATGTTGCTTTAAAATTTATTTTGGTGGCATTCCTGGCATTGGAAGAGTTGCTGGTTAGCAGTTTACTTTAAGTAATTAATTATTTTGAAGTTTGTTTTATTATATTACTTATGTTAAATAAACCTTGTCATAGTTTATTTAAGTGGATCCTATGAAAGAGTGCATGGCATCGAAAACTTATCCTCCACTTGACAGAGAAATTCTAAATGAGTCTTTTGTAAATGCTGAAAAATTTTGGACACTAGACATTTGAGAGTATCTGACTTCTCTTATGGAAGCTCAAAATCTAAGCTATATAGAATCTTACCTCAGAGTTTATGGGTGAAATAAGTCTTGAAATTGAGACTCACCAGATCTTCAAAAGCTGATTGTATTTTTCAGGTGTACTAAGTTTTATAGAGGATCATACACACCTCCTATTGCCTGTCATCCTTATGATCTCGAATGGCTTCCTGTGATGAAAAATGTGAATATTTCTTGAGTAAAACTTATGGATATTAATGTTGAATGACAGGCAAAAAGTGCTTTACAGAGGGGAGAGTGCAGTGACTAGAGAGCAGGTGTTCCTGGGTAAAGAACTTATGTAAACTGTCAGCCAGTTTTAAAGTAAATTCTGAGTTAGGACAACGTTCACAGGGAAAGGTCAAATAAAGACAATAAACAACCTCATCTCTTTTCAGGTTGTTTTTTTTTTTGTTGTCAGCTGAGTACAGATTTGTCAGTAAATGACTTCTGAAATGTTTTTCTTGTTCCTTATGAGTGTAAATAAGCGATAGGCCAAATCTCACCTGCACTTCGTGAGGCTGCACCTCTCACACCCATGGACCTGCCTGAGCTGCTTGTTACAGCAGGCTGACTTCTCAACCCCACTCCAGCTGGAGAGTTGACAGTCACAGCCTAGCAGGCGATTGATTTTGTTTCTGGAGTCCTGTGTCTACTACTCCATGATTCCTCTCTGGGGTTAACTCTTCGTTCACTTTGTACTTGGGCTCTGAATTTTAGCTCTTGGTATATTTGCTATCTTGTGTAAATACTTTATAATGCCTTAAACATGCCTGGAGTGTTTTTCCTTATCTCTATTCTTTGTCTATCTTAATCTACATACATATTCTACTAAATGTATCTCCTGGCCTAGTATTCTAGAGTAATTTAGTTTCTTCCCATGTTACATTCTTTATCTTACATTCTTTATCTTAGATCTTATGGCATATTATTTAATAGCATTCTCAATAATCTTTTAAATATTTAAATATCTCTTACATCATATTGAGTATTTCTGAAGATGCTGTCCCTTTCATATTCAATGACTTACATAATGTTTGACAGACCGTAGATAGAGATTTTGAGCTATGTAAACTGAGATATTCATTTAGAATCTCTGCAGAAATATCAGGGCCAAGGAAAGAAGGAATTTCAAATGAAAGAATCAGAACAAGGCAGCAGATTGGTATATGTAGAGTAATAGTAGATTTTTGTGACTGTAAGGTTTAGAAAATTAAAAATTTGAAAACAGAGTAGAGACTTCCAGAGGCTGTGACAGTTGAGACAAACTTTGGCTGGTTGAATCAAAGATAAACAGAGTGCTCAGTTTTATAGAGAAGAAAGTGTGGCATATGGGTATTTATGGGTAAAAAAGATACATACAATATAAGCCAGTTATGATGTAAATATTGAATTAGGACAACATCGTAGGGACAGGTCAGAAGACAACCTAGGACTGTACTGTTTTGAACAATATAAGTTAAACAAAACAAAAAATTGGACTTGTTTGAGCAATATACCAGTGAATTAACTATCAGACTATAAGTTGTATGGTTAAAACAACATTGTTGAATAAAAATATGCTATAGTATACCATGAATACTTGAGGTAAAGAAGAGAGACAGAGTGAGCATAATTCCTGGTTTATATCTTATTTTGTATTGTATCTTTGTTTTCTTTTATTTGCAATTATTATTGACATAAGAATATAATTACGTTTCTCCATTCCCTCCCTCCCTCCAAATTCTCCCACATAACTTTCTTGCTTGCTTTCAATTTCATAGCCGTTTTTTCTCATTAGTTGTTGTTACATGCATCATGTATATAAATATATGTTTCTAAATATTACCTGCTCAGTCTATATAACGTTACTTGTATATATGTTCTCAGGGCTGATCATTTGTTATTGGATAGCCAATTGGTGTGTTCTCTGGAGAAGACTGTTTCTCCGACTCGCAGCATTCCCTAGGTGTCTGTAGTTCTTTATGTAGGGTTGAGACCTTGTGGGCTTTCTTCTCCACCCATTTTGACATCTCTGTCGGTGGCATCCTTGTTCAGCTTACGCTTAGGCAGTAATGTTGGTAATAATTTATGGATACAGAATCTGATGTTACTAGGAGACATGGTATCATAGCAAACTCCTGATCTTTGGCTCTTCCGATCTTGTTGACCCCTTTTCCACATTGTTTTCTGGGCTTTAGGTGCAAGAATGTTTTATAGATGTGTCCATTGGAACCGCCTTCCATCACTCTGCATTTTAACTGATTGCAGTTGTCTTCTTTAAATCTTTTTCTCAGAACAAGTTAGAGATTTTAGGACCTCAGTGGACAAGATAGAAATAAAAATAGGAGAAAGGATAAAAAAACTTTTAAAAAGTAAAAGTATACTGTGCTGGCTGGCCCATGGGATGTTCAGATACCTTGTCAGATGTTTTTGGATGATATTACTGTTTAAATCAGTAAATTGAAATAAAAGATATTACTTATCTGTAATGTGAGCATGCCCCAACCAGTTAACTGAGTATCTGAATAGAAGGAAAAGCTAAATATCACTGTGTAGGAAAGCCTTCTCCTACCTGAAGACTTTTGAAATCAAAGACAGTAGTTGTCCAGCAGCCTTTTTACTATGAGACTGTGCCATATATGTCAATTCCTTGTAATAAATTCTGATTTACTTGCCTAACCTATACATATTTCTCTTTGTCTCCATTTCTCTGAGAGTGTATAGAACAGAGAGACTTGATTAGATGTGAGAACCACAGGAGGTGGTGCTACATGTATGTATGAACCACAGGAGGTGGTGCTACATGTGTGTATGAACCACAGGAGGTGG
>NW_021604633.1:9554916-9563721 GCF_004785775.1 Grammomys surdaster | reverse complement strand
GAACCACAGGAGGTGGGGCTACATGTATGTATGAACCACAGGAGGTGTGGCTACATATATGTATGAACCATAGGAGGTGGGGTTACCTGTATGTGTGTAGCAAAAATTAATGAAAACAGAGGACAGGAATTTGAAAAAGAGCAAGGAGCAGTATGTATGAAAAGGTTTTGAGGGAGAAGAGAGGAGAGGAGAGGAGAGGAGAGGAGAGGAGAGGAGAGGAGAGGAGAGGAGAGGGAAATGTAATCATATTGTAAACTCAAAAAGTAAAAGAAAGAATGTTTTAGAAGTCTTCAGAGTTTTTAAAACTAATAAAGATTCATTTTACCCCAATCCTCCAAAGAATTACTTCAAGTTTCAGGGTGTTTGAGGATGTAGTAGCTGTTTTAATAGGCCTGTGGAAGATGAAGGGCCCTGAGTTTTTGAGGGAGATTGTGGTTGGTTTTGGTTATGTTGATCTGAGTTGATCTTGGAGACTCATCTGACGTTACTGTAAAAGGCTGTCATGGGATGAGGTGAGTTACTTCCATGCATTCAGCTGGGCGTGGTGTCATGGACTCACCTTTGCATATGAGCAGACTTACACAAGACAAGAGCAAGTCTACAAAAGAAAAAGAGAGACAGCTGAAACGGATTTGACTGAATTTTGTTACAGGAATCACAGGGACAGAGGATAAACGTGTGCCCACTCAGGTAGTTAGTAATAGCAATCACTATCCTGGACACCGGCATGCTGGCTGTCTGCAAGAGAGTGTGGGTTCCACAAAGCAGAAGAGGCACATCTGATCGCTCAGCTTTCGATACCCAGGCCTTCTCCATTGTTTCTCTCTTTTATTATCCACTCTGCAAAGTCTGTTCAGTGCTTCCTGAAGCAGGAAGTAGGGATTCCTCACCCCAACATCTGCAGATGTTTGCATAGATTGAAACGAGATGTTAATTCATAGAATGTTTTATTTCTTTTTTTTCTCTCTGAAGAGGCTAAAGTAATTTTCTTCTAGGAAAATATTTACAAGTAAATTATTTTTCAAAGTTGCAACAATGGTCATTTATTTAGTTAATGCAGAAAATGCATAAATGTCTATATCAACCCCCCTTCTCATCTTTAAAAAGGGTTTAATTATTTAATATTCATCAAAATATTTTTTGAATAAGTGAAAAACTTTCCTATAATTGCCTTGAAGCATATTTTTTGGCTTGAAATTTTCTTGTCTAAATATTAGAGGCATAATTAGAAAATTATTTCTATGAGGATGAAATCTGTATACGTTTAAATGGATAAAAGTGTAGAAAACAGGAAACTTTTCTGTAAATTTTAACACTGTCAGGAATTTGATTGTAGAAAAGTGCAGTTACAGGCTTTCCACTTTTACAGTCTTATCACAGAATCAGCAGATGACAGGAAACAGGGAAGAGATTCGAATATATTTCACTCATGTTCCATCCAAAATTCCATCTCACCTTTTTATATGTTTATAGACCTGTGTTGGTATCATGTGGGTCCACAATACTGTTTGAACTGCTGTGAAAGCCTTTTATTCTGAGAATCACATTTTCAATGTAGGCCAAGTTCAGTATCAGTTTTGTTATTTGGGCTGTACATGATGCTTAAACTATAGTCTATGTCCTTTAACTTTTTTTAATGATTTAAAATATGGTAGATTTTAAAACCTTTGGGGGAAAGTGTGACTTTTGGTTTTTTTGTGTGTGTTAAACATGTATGTTGATAATATTTGTCTCAGTCAGCGCTCTACGGTTGTAAAGAGACACTACGCCCAAGGCAACTTATAAAAGTATTTAATTGGGGGCTTACTTTCAGTTTCAGAGAGTGAGTGCGTGACTATGTCTGTGGAAGGCAGATAGGCTTGGTGCTAGAGCCGTAAGAGTTTATATCTTGATCCAAAAGTTTCAGGTAAAGAGGGAGAGCCTGGGCCTGGTGCAAGATTTTGAAACCTTCTCTAACAAGGCCACACTGTCTAATCTTTCTTCTAACTGTGCCACCAACTGGGAACCGACACTCAACTATACAAACCTCCAGGGCCTATTATTATTTAAACTAGCACAGTGTTCATGACACCAACACTATCAGTTGGAGAAAAGGAGTCATAAAGTTTAATTCAAATGAATTAAATGATGAATGTTGAAAACAGCATTGTCTTCTGAAGTGGACTTTTCATGGTCATAGCATTGTGGGTTCTATGTTAGCTTTGATAATGGAAAGGGATGCTCTCCAGTCTTGTTTTGTACTGAGGTTATGTACAGTGTCCAGCTCCATCTGGGAGTCATTTGTCTGAAAGTACTAAAATGCTGCTGCTGCTTTTGTGACTGGATACATCTTTAATTTGCTTTGGAGCTCTTTGCTTGAGGACAGTGGCTAAGAATTCTCTCAGGGACTAGACAGATGATGACACTGATAAAATTTCCCTATCTAGGATGCCATCTCTGAAACCATTATTTCCAGTTGATGTATTTTAAAATAAGTTATTTTTAATGTTCCACATTTTCCAAACTTCTGATTTTTTCCCCGTGAAGCACTTTACCCAGAGATAAATTTTGCTTTTGTGTGTGTGTGTGTGTGTGTGTGTGTGTGTGTGTGTGCCTGTGTGTGTGTATTTCTGTACAGGACATTTAGCATTTATGTAAACATATTGGTTAGATGACCTCTTAGTTCTGTTATACGATGTATATATTACATTAAGTATAGTTACATACATACAGATATAGAAAATGCTTTGCTTCAAAATCAAATAGAAAATACAAAAGTAGAGTCTTCACACTCATAGTCATAAAAATCATTAGTAATACTTCTGTGACAGTTTTGCCCCACTTATACAGTCACACTAATGACTGCTTTCCTTCTCAGTAATTTTCCTTTTGCAACATTTTTATACCTGGATACACACATGTAATACAATTGAACAAGAAAACAATTATCTGTCTGGTGGAAATAATGTACTTATTGCATTGAGACAACGCAGTTGTTTAAAAATACACCAAAGTTTAAGTTCTGTTTTGTGTGATTACCAGTAATTTGTAGTGAATTTTCAAGCATAATTAAAATCCTCTTATATAATTGGATCAACAGCTCAGCCCACTGGTTTTGAGTGGTTAAGTTGCCAGGCATAAAAGAGAGCCGTCTCCATGTGGAGCCATGTTGGATTTAAGTTTTCCCAGTAGTCGGGTGAGTTCAGCCTGGATCTCTGGAAGCTGCTCTTAGCTTGCATCTTGCACAGGAAGGCTCATGTTGATTCATGGGTTGTGACTCAATAGAATATTTTGGTACTTTTTGGACTGGATCAAATGTCTTTTTTCTGTTTTCTGTGAAGCTTGGCCTCATCTATTTAAAGGATCTCTTGAATTCCAGATAAATCAGAGAAACAACAGTGGATTTGTAAGCTAAGAGGAGACCTAGCTGGATTTTCATGCAGGCTAACAATAGTGGACAAGGAGTTTGATGTTATTAATAATACTTTTAAGAATATAATTTTAAAAATTTATAAGCAGAGAGTACTTTTCCTTTAGCCTGGAGTGGCTTCTTCCTTCTATCTGACCCTTCCCTAGAGATTAATATTAATATTAATATTAATGTATGTTAGTTACATACATGTACACAGTCCTGCAGTTAAACGGCCTTTTCTTCTGTCTCAAAGACAGACAGCCCTTGGCTCTTGGTAGACTGTTTTCATTCTTGAAGCTGGCCTGATATGGGTTGTGCTTTTCACTTTACGGGAGTTACCTGTCACAGTTAATTCAGGAATGACATGTAGAATATTGATAGCATCTGAGGGAAGCTCTGCCTTATAGAAAGTGTAGTTTCTGGTGGCAGCCTGTCTTCAGCATGGGTCCCCCCAAAAAAACTGTTCCAGAATTTTCTCCAAGAGATCCAGTTGCCAAGGGCCTCTTCCTGACCGTGTCAAATAAAGTAGCCTCTGCCCACAGCTGTCACTTAGCCTCACTCATTGTGGAGACTGTCTTTGGCTTTCTTCTTACCTTTTCATTTTATTTCCACTATCTTTCTTAAGCCAGTGTCATTTATATTTATTCCCCCCCCCCTTAATGAGCTATTTCCCATTATCCTCCTGAATAGAGTTGAAAAACAACCAAGCTTCGGATAACAGCCTAGGCAGTTGATTATTTACAATTGAGCAAAATTGAGAATTAGGGAGCTGGTAATGAGAGATGACGTGTTAGGAATGTGCTCAGAATACTTCGCAGGGATGCAGTAAGAACAGCACGGTCTCCCCCAACCAGGCTGTGCTGCTGATGCTTTGAGAAGCCTGGACAAGACCGTGACACCGCCTCTTCCTGTTAAAGTCTTTAAGTGATAGACCACTTAAAGTGCACACATTATATCTTAGCTGGACACACACAACTTCCTCCAGATAGATCTGAATGAGCTAATCTTCAACTCCCACCCCCCACCCCTGCTGGCTTTGAATTTCACAAAATGCCACATTACAAGATTCTTGAGGCTTTTACTGACCTTTGTAGGTAGCTTTCTATTAAGTCTCACTATTTCACATTTCCTGGATTCCTTAAAATGATTATCATGTTTCTTTACTTTCTTCATTAAATTTCTTCAAAATATTTACCTATGTCAGCCCTGAGACTATTTAAATTTCTTTCCTATTAAGGGATTTTTCCCCCACTCAGAATTTCCTGTCTTGTAGAGCATGGTGCACCTGTGTGCAGGCACTTGGGCTTAATTCAGAGGTAAATTACAAGTGATTTAAAATTCTAATGTTCTACAGATGCCTAATGCTTCCCTGCCGTTCCCAGCCATGCCATATTGTCTCTTCTTGAGTGCAAGGCCATTTAAACAAACACATACTGAATTTCACACTTACAGACTGTGGACTAGAAATAATTGCCTTTCAGATGAGCATTTCCGTGGAAGTGGGATGACTTCTCTGGAAATAATATAGTGTTTTGTGTAATGGGCATGTCAGATATCTTTTGTAGGATTAACTGAGACTCTATTCAGAAACTACTGTACAAGTAGCCATAACTCACCTGGGATGATATCCGTTAAGTTAGAAAGTACTAGTTTGATTCTGGAGTGTGTACCTGGGATAAAACTCAGTTCTTAGATCTAATGCTGTCTCTCTGTCTGTCTCTCTGTCTGTCTCTCTGTCTCTGTCTCTCTGTCTGCCCCCCCCCCCCCCCCTGTGTTTGGGGGTCTTTGGATACTGAAACCGTGTTGGGGTTTTTTTTTTTTTTATTTTGAGCCAGCATCTCACTAACTTGTTCAGAGTACCCTTGAACTCACTCTAGTCCAGCCAGTGACTTTGAATTCACAGTCTTCCTGCCCTAGCCTCATCAGTAGCTTAGATTACAGCCTTGTGTTACTAGGCTTCATACTTCCAACTTTCTTACAGCTGGTTTTTTTTTTTTTTCTATTTGATCATCTGTGCAAGGGATCTGCTAATTACTTTATTTACCTCAGAAGTCCTCATGAGGGTAAAATGAGTGAATACATGTATAACACTTTAGAAGCCATGTCCGGAACATTTTCATGTGCTTGTGAAGGGAGGTTAATAAGCACTCATCGAATTGCTAATTGAGTAAATGGCTTGAGTCTCCCTCCCCCCCACACCTGTGATTTCAAGTATCTTATTCAGAATGCTATGGTTTTAGGTTTTGGGAAGCTGGGTTGAAATGAAAAACAAGACTAAAAGCTCCTGGATTTTATTCAGCCTTTCCCCAGGTACTGAGGTACAGTCCTGGCTCTGGAGAACTGAGAACGCTGGTGACTCATCAGTCCACAGCCCCTCCCACCCCAGCTCAGATGCTCACAGTGGACTCAGCATCCACATTTGTTAGTCTCAGCACCACATACTTTAGCTTTAAGAAGTAATCTGAGCTCTTCAGTAGCTTGTAAGAAATACTGTGTGGAATTCAAAGTTTTTTTGTTTTTTTTCTTTTTGGTGTATATATGGTCTTCAACTTTGTTGACCCGGTCTCTAAGCTCACTTTGTCCAGCATTTTGTCACAATTTCTCAAAATGAAAGAGCAGATTGTGTTAACAGATCACAATCAGCACAAAAATGGACACTTTTAGAAATGAAAGAAAAATTAGGAGCCAGGTCACAATACCCACGAATTCCCTACTACAGAATGTACCCATTCGTGTGCATGCGACATACGTGACCGGCTCATTTGTCATGATAGAATTATTGGAGGAAATGTTGTAAGGAACATAAAAGCTACATTGAAGTTTTATTTTATAATTTACTTGGTGAGACAACCCCATGGAAGCAATTAGAATAATGGGTTAGGTTGAATGCCTAAAGAAATATGTTTGTCAGTTTAAATATTCTTTGCATCCACACCCTGGTCCCTGGTTTGTTTCTGGTACATTTGATGTGTCTAACCACTGAGGTCCCTATTGGGCAGAGGACTGAAGAGGCTGATGGTTAAGGGACAGTAGAGACAAGAATAAAGTGCTAGGGAGAGTTTTAAAAATTAATTCAATCTTTCTGTTTTTTCAGCTTCTTTAAGTTAATTGATTAATTTACCTACTAGGGTCCCTGGACCCCCACTATGCTGAGGATGGACTCTAGCATCTCACACTTCCTAGGCAAGTTTTCCACAGCTGAGCTATACTTCAGTCCAGAATTACTGGGTCTTAACACGAGTTCTTTATGTCCATGAAGGAAATGGTTTTACAAGTATTTTTGTTCTTGCCTTCATGTATTTATTATAGCTTAAATTTCTTCTTTGTTTTAAACTTCTGGATCACACACCACATCTCAAAAGTGGGGACCCCTGTGAAATGAATTAGTTTAAGCCTTATCTGTGACCTTTGGGTGGGTCCCTGACCTGTGACCTTTGGGTGGATCCCTGACCTGTGACCTTTGGGTGAGTCCCTGATTTTTGACATCTACTCGTAATTTAAATACCAACTAACATTTCCTTTTTAAATTTTACTTTCACCCAAGACCATACATTTACACTGTCCTTCCTTTACAGTCTCACACCCCGACCCCCCCACAGGCATACACAAATGCACAGAGGTTTGGACATAAATGAACACACACATGCCTGCACACACTTGCACATACATACTCACACACATTTGTACACACACATGCCTGAACATACACATGCATATACACTTCTGCACACACATGCTTGCACATACACACACACACACACACTCCTGCACACACCCATCCACATGTCTGTACACAAACACTTTGATCATATGCTACCTGTTATCCTGTTGTTTTCTTCTTCTTCTTACTGCTTCCCCCCTTTTTTTCCCAGAAACCCTCACTACTCAGACTTTCAGGCCTTAATTTTTCTTGACCATGCCATTTACTTAGGGTTGTGGCATCCATGGGGGTATCTAGCAAGAGCATTTTACCAGCAGCTACTGCTAAGGAGTGTGAATCCCTTTCTCTGTGACCTTAAGCTTCCTGTACCTCTTCCAGGGAGAATGGTGCCTCACCAGCCCCTCCCTGATCCATGATGAGATACCTGTAACTTAAACCAGGCTGTAATTATAGAATGAGCGGTGGTCTCAGCAGGACCTGTTTGTCAGGTGGCTGCTGTCCAGCTCTTTTTGCCTTTGAGGAGCTTAGGTAGATCCTATTTCAACCTTTCATGTCCTATGTGCTTTTACCATTTTGTTGTGTTAGATCCCTTTGAGCCAGGTGCTTTATAACTCATGTTTGTTCAGTCATTACAAGAATATGGATGTAGATTTTTTTAAATTCTTTTTGCTTTCTGCTATGTATATGGGGAGGGGTTGGCCTGCATGTAAATCTGTGCATCATTTGTGTCACTGCAGAGCCAGAAGATGGTAATACATATCCTAGAACTAGAATTACAAATGGTTGTGAGCTGCTGTGTGGGTGCTGGGAATTGACCTTGAGTCCTCTGGGAGGTTCAGAGTAGCCAGTGGTCTTAAACACCAGGCCATCTCTCTAGCCACTGTAAACTGTCTTCATGCAATGGTATGGTTAAATTACATCACCATAACTTGTGTTTGGGTGGCCTCTTTCTCTTTGTTTCAGTTATTTACTGTGTGCTCCAACTTTATTGCTGGAGGCAGCATCATGGATTTATCGTGTTCTCTCTTTTGAGAACAGAGTTGTGTATTTCATAGACTGTTTCCAACTTAATAAATATAAAGTACTCTTCACTGTTGTTTTAATTTGCCTTGCTTTGATAAATAAAATGCTGTAATGTTCGTTGTTCCTTTAAGGCCCCCTTAATTCTCTTTGCTTTTGTGTATATCATGTGCTCTGACATGATTTTTTTTCTGTTTTCTGTTTTTCCATCAGTTTTTATACCTCTGTGAAACACAGAAAAGACCCAATCATTCCTTTTGTTTAGTAGACATAGTCTTATAACATGCCTTAAAAATTTCTCCATGTATATTGTTTTTCTTAATGTGAAAGATTAAACTGTTAAAAATATAAATTTTGGGGGTCTAGTGAGATGGCTCAGTGGTTAAGATCATTAATTAAACCCAGATCTGATTGTAAACACCCACATGACAACTCACAACTACCTAGGACTCCAATTCCAGGTGGCCAGACCATCAGGGACACTGCATGCACGTGGTACATATACATGCAGGTCAATTACTGAAAAACATAAAATATATAAAATCTTAAAACCCTAGTGATTTAGAAATGAATATCTTCTTGTTTTTCTATTGACTTGAGGTCAAGAATGTTGTCACGTTGTCAGAAAACACTCATTTCTGTTTTATGTTATGAGCTATTTTAAAAGTTAAATTTATGAACGTATGTATCTATCTATCTATCTATCTATCTATCTATCTATCTATCTATCTAT